>NW_027618776.1:0-61844 GCF_964187855.1 Myxine glutinosa
TGAAAAACCACTTTTCGCACTTGTGTTAGTGTTGAAAAACCACTTTTCGCACTTGTGTTGGTGCAGGAAACCACTTTTGCACTTGTATTAGTGTGGAAAAAACACTTTTTGCACTTGTGATATTGTTGAAAAACCACTTTTCGCACTTGTGTTAGTGTTGAAAAACCACTTTTCGCACTTGTGTTGGTGCAGGAAACCACTTTTGCACTTGTATTAGTGTGGAAAAAACACTATTTGCACTTGTGATAGTGTTGAAAAACCACTTTTCGCACTTGTGTTAGTGTTGAAAAACCACTTTTCACACTTGTGTTGGTGCAGGAAACTACTTTTGCACTTGTATTAGTGTGGAAAAAACACTTTTTGCACTTGTGATAGTGTTGAAAAACCACTTTTCGCACTTGTGTTAGTGTTGCTAAACCACTTTTCGCACTTGTGTTTGTGCAGGAAACCACTTTTGCACTTGTATTAGTGTGGAAAAACCACTTTTCGCACTTGTTTTAGTGTTGAAAAACCACTTTTCGCACTTGTGTTAGTGTTGAAAAACCACTTTTCGCACTTGTGTTGGTGCAGGAAACCACTTTTGCACATGTATTAGTGTGGAAAAAACACTTTTTGCACTTGTGATAGTGTTGAAAAACCACTTTTCGCACTTGTGTTGGTGCAGGAAACCACTTTTGCACTTGTATTAGTGTAGAAAAAACACTTTTCACACTTGTGTTAGTGTTGAAAAACCACTTTTCGCACTTGTGATAGTGTTGAAAAACCACTTTTCGCACTTGTGTTGGTGCAGGAAACCACTTTTGCACTTGTATTAGTGTGGAAAAAACACTTTTTGCACTTGTGATAGTGTTGAAAAACCACTTTTCGCACTTGTGTTCGTGTTGAAAAACCATTTTTCGCACTTGTGTTAGTGTTGAAAAACCACTTTTTGCACTTGTTTTAGTGTTGAAAAACCACTTTTCGCACTTGTGTTAGTGTTGAAAAACCACATTTCGCACTTGTGTTGGTGCAGGAAACCACTTTTGCACTTGTATTAGTGTGGAAAAAACACTTTTTGCACTTGTGATAGTGTTGAAAAACCACTTTTCGCACTTGTGTTAGTGTTGAAAAACCACTTTTCGCACTTGTGTTAGTGTTGAAAAACCACTTTTCGCACTTGTGTTGGTGCAGGAAACCACTTTTGCACTTGTATTAGTGTGGAAAAAACACTTTTTGCACTTGTGATAGTGTTGAAAAACCACTTTTTGCACTTGTGTTAGTGTTGAAAAACCCCTTTTCGCACTTGTGTTGGCGCAGGAAACCACTTTTGCACTTGTATTAGTGTGGAAAAAACACTTTTAGCACTTGTGATAGTGTTGAAAAACCACTTTTCGCACTTGTGTTAGTGTTGAAAAACCACTTTTCGCACTTGTGTTGGTGCAGGAAACCACTTTTGCACTTGTATTAGTGTGGAAAAACCACTTTTCGCACTTGTGTTAGTGTTGAAAAACCACTTTTTGCACTTGTGTTAGTGTTGAAAAACCACTTTTCGCACTTGTGTTGGTGCAGGAAACCACTTTTGCACTTGTATTAGTGTGGAAAAAACACTTTTTGCACTTGTGATAGTGTTGAAAAACCACTTTTTGCACTTGTGTTAGTGTTGAAAAACCACTTTTCGCACTTGTGTTAGTGTTGAAAAAACACTTTTCGCACTTGTGTTGGTGCAGGAAACCACTTTTGCACTTGTATTAGTGTGGAAAAAACACTTTTCGCACTTGTGTTAGTCTTGAAAAAACACTTTTCGCACTTGTGTTAGTGTTGAAAAACCACTTTTTGCACTTGTGTTGGTGTTTAAAAACCACTTTTCGCACTTGTGTTGGTGCAGGAAACCACTTTTGCACTTGTATTAGTGTGGAAAAAACACTTTTTGCACTTGTGATAGTGTTGAAAAACCACTTTTCGCACTTGTGTTAGTGTTGAAAGACCACTTTTCGCACTTGTGTTGGTGCAGGAAACCACTTTTGCACTTGTATTAGTGTGGAAAAAACACTTTTTGCACTTGTGATAGTGTTGAAAAACCACTTTTCGCACTTGTGTTAGTGTTGAAAAACCACTTTTCGCACTTGTGTTTGTGCAGGAAACCACTTTTGCACTTGTATTAGTGTGGAAAAACCACTTTTCGCACTTGTGTTAGTGTTGAAAAACCACTTTTCGCACTTGTGTTAGTGTTGAAAAACCACTTTTCGCACATGTGTTGGTGCAGGAAACCACTTTTGCACTTGTATTAGTGTGGAAAAAACACTTTTTGCACTTGTGATAGTGTTGAAAAACCACTTTTCGCACTTGTGTTCGTGTTGAAAAACCACTTTTCGCACTTGTGTTAGTGTTGAAAAACCACTTTTCGCACTTGTTTTAGTGTTGAAAAACCACTTTTCGCACTTGTGTTAGTGTTGAAAAACCACTTTTCGCACTTGTGTTAGTGTTGAAAAACCACTTTTCGCACTTGTGTTGGTGCAGGAAACCACTTTTGCACTTGTATTAGTGTGGAAAAAACACTTTTTGCACTTGTGATAGTGTTGAAAAACCACTTTTCGCACTTGTGTTAGTGTTGAAAAACCACTTTTCGCACTTGTGTTAGTGTTGAAAAACCACTTTTCGCACTTGTGTTGGTGCAGGAAACCACTTTTGCACTTGTCTTAGTGTGGAAAAAACACTTTTTGCACTTGTGATAGTGTTGAAAAACCACTTTTCGCACTTGTGTTAGTGTTGAAAAACCCCTTTTCGCACTTGTGTTGGCGCAGGAAACCACTTTTGCACTTGTATTAGTGTGGAAAAAACACTTTTTGCACTTGTGATAGTGTTGAAAAACCACTTTTCGCACTTGTGTTAGTGTTGAAAAACCACTTTTCGCACTTGTGTTGGTGCAGGAAACCACTTTTGCACTTGTATTAGTGTGGAAAAACCACTTTTCGCACTTGTGTTAGTGTTGAAAAACCACTTTTTGCACTTGTGTTAGTGTTGAAAAACCACTTTTCGCACTTGTGTTGGTGCAGGAAACCACTTTTGCACTTGTATTAGTGTGGAAAAAACACTTTTTGCACTTGTGATAGTGTTGAAAAACCACTTTTTGCACTTGTGTTAGTGTTGAAAAACCACTTTTCGCACTTGTGTTAGTGTTGAAAAAACACTTTTCGCACTTGTGTTGGTGCAGGAAACCACTTTTGCACTTGTATAAGTGTGGAAAAAACACTTTTTGCACTTGTGATAGTGTTGAAAAACCACTTTTCGCACTTGTGTTAGTGTTGAAAAACCACTTTTCGCACTTGTGTTGGTGTTTAAAAACCACTTTTCGCACTTGTGTTGGTGCAGGAAACCACTTTTGCACTTGTATTAGTGTGGAAAAAAACACTTTTTGCACTTGTGATAGTGTTGAAAAACCACTTTTCGCACTTGTGTTAGTGTTGAAAAACCACTTTTCACACTTGTGTTGGTGCAGGAAACCACTTTTGCACTTGTATTAGTGTGGAAAAAACACTTTTTGCACTTGTGATAGTGTTGAAAAACCACTTTTCGCACTTGTGTTAGTGTTGAAAAACCACTTTTCGCACTTGTGTTGGTGCAGGAAACCACTTTTGCACTTGTATTAGTGTGGAAAAACCACTTTTCGCACTTATGTTAGTGTTGAAAAACCACTTTTCGCACTTGTGTTAGTGTTGAAAAACCACTTTTCGCACTTGTGTTGGTGCAGGAAACCACTTTTGCACATGTATTAGTGTGGAAAAAACACTTTTTGCACTTGTGATAGTGTTGAAAAACCCACTTTTCGCACTTGTGTTAGTGTTGAAAAACAACTTTTCGCACTTGTGATAGTGTTGAAAAACCACTTTTCGCACTTGTGTTGGTGCAGGAAACCACTTTTGCACTTGTATTAGTGTGGAAAAAACACTTTTTGCACTTGTGATAGTGTTGAAAAACCACTTTTCGCACTTGTGTTAGTGTTGAAAAACCACTTTTCGCACTTGTGTTAGTGTTGAAAAACCACTTTTCGCACTTGTGTTAGTGTTGAAAAACCACTTTTCGCACTTGTGTTGGTGCAGGAAACCTCTTTTGCACTTGTATGAGTGTGGAAAAAACACTTTTTGCACTTGTGATAGTGTTGAAAAACCACTTTTCGCACTTGCGTTAGTGTTGAAAAACCACTTTTCGCACTTGTGTTGGTGCAGGAAACCACTTTTGCACTTGTATTGGTGTGGAAAAACCACTTTTTGCACATGTGATATTGTTAAAAAACCACTTTTCGCACTTGTGTTAGTGTTGAAAAACCACTTTTCGCACTTGTGTTGGTGCAGGAAACCACTTTTGCACTTGTATTAGTGTGGAAAAAACACTTTTTGCACTTGTGATATTGTTGAAAAACCACTTTTCGCACTTGTGTTAGTGTTGAAAAACCACTTTTCGCACTTGTGTTGGTGCAGGAAACCACTTTTGCACTTCTATTAGTGTGGAAAAAACACTTTTTGCACTTGTGATAGTGTTGAAAAACCACTTTTCGCACTTGTGTTAGTGTTGATAAACCACTTTTCGCACTTGTATAAGTGTGGAAAAAACACTTTTTGCACTTGTGATAGTGTTGAAAAACCACTTTTCGCACTTGTGTTAGTGTTGAAAAACCACTTTTCGCACTTGTGTTGGTGTTTAAAAACCACTTTTCGCACTTGTGTTGGTGCAGGAAACCACTTTTGCACTTGTATTAGTGTGGAAAAAACACTTTTTGCACTTGTGATAGTGTTGAAAAACCACTTTTCGCACTTGTGTTAGTGTTGAAAAACCACTTTTCACACTTGTGTTGGTGCAGGAAACCACTTTTGCACTTGTATTAGTGTGGAAAAAACACTTTATGCACTTGTGATAGTGTTGAAAAACCACTTTTCGCACTTGTGTTAGTGTTGATAAACCACTTTTCGCACTTGTGTTTGTGCAGGAAACCACTTTTGCACTTGTATTAGTGTGGAAAAACCACTTTTCGCACTTATGTTAGTGTTGAAAAACCACTTTTCGCACTTGTGTTAGTGTTGAAAAACCACTTTTCGCACTTGTGTTGGTGCAGGAAACCACTTTTGCACATGTATTAGTGTGGAAAAAACACTTTTTGCACTTGTGATAGTGTTGAAAAACCCACTTTTCGCACTTGTGTTAGTGTTGAAAAACAACTTTTCGCACTTGTGATAGTGTTGAAAAACCACTTTTCGCACTTGTGTTGGTGCAGGAAACCACTTTTGCACTTGTATTAGTGTGGAAAAAACACTTTTTGCACTTGTGATAGTGTTGAAAAACCACTTTTCGCACTTGTGTTAGTGTTGAAAAACCACTTTTCGCACTTGTGTTAGTGTTGAAAAACCACTTTTCGCACTTGTGTTAGTGTTGAAAAACCACTTTTCGCACTTGTGTTGGTGCAGGAAACCACTTTTGCACTTGTATTAGTGTGGAAAAAACACTTTTTGCACTTGTGATATTGTTGAAAAACCACTTTTCGCACTTGTGTTAGTGTTGAAAAACCACTTTTCGCACTTGTGTTGGTGCAGGAAACCACTTTTGCACTTCTATTAGTGTGGAAAAAACACTTTTTGCACTTGTGATAGTGTTGAAAAACCACTTTTCGCACTTGTGTTAGTGTTGATAAACCACTTTTCGCACTTGTGTTTGTGCAGGAAACCACTTTTGCACTTGTATTAGTGTGGAAAAACCACTTTTCGCACTTGTGTTAGTGTTGAAAAACCACTTTTCGCACTTGTGTTAGTGTTGAAAAACCACTTTTCGCACTTGTGTTGGTGCAGGAAACCACTTTTGCACATGTATTAGTGTGGAAAAAACACTTTTTGCACTTGTGATAGTGTTGAAAAACCACTTTTCGCACTTGTGTTAGTGTTGAAAAACCACTTTTCGCACTTGTGTTGGTGCAGGAAACCACTTTTGCACTTGTATTAGTGTGGAAAAAACACTTTTCGCACTTGTGTTAGTCTTGAAAAACCACTTTTCGCACTTGTGTTAGTGTTGAAAAACCACTTTTCGCACTTGTGTTGGTGTTTAAAAACCACTTTTCGCACTTGTGTTGGTGCAGGAAACCACTTTTGCACTTGTATTAGTGTGGAAAAAACACTTTTTGCACTTGTGATAGTGTTGAAAAACCACTTTTCGCACTTGTGTTAATGTTGAAAAACCACTTTTCACACTTGTGTTGGTGCAGGAAACCACTTTTGCACTTGTATTAGTGTGGAAAAAACACTTTTTGCACTTGTGATAGTGTTGAAAAACCACTTTTCGCACTTGTGTTAGTGTTGATAAACCACTTTTCGAACTTGTGTTGGTGCAGGAAACCACTTTTGCACTTGTATTAGTGTGGAAAAACCACTTTTCGCACTTGTGTTAGTGTTGAAAAACCACTTTTCGCACTTGTGTTAGTGTTGAAAAACCACTTTTCGCACTTATCTTGGTGCAGGAAACCACTTTTGCACATGTATTAGTGTGGAAAAAATACTTTTTGCACTTGTGATAGTGTTGAAAAACCACTTCTCGCACTTGTGTTAGTGTTGAAAAACCACTTTTCGCACTTGTGATAGTGTTGAAAAACCACTTTTCGCACTTGTGTTGGTGCAGGAAACCACTTTTGCACTTGTATTAGTGTGGAAAAAACACTTTTTGCACTTGTGATAGTGTTGAAAAACCACTTTCGCACTTGTGTTAGTGTTGAAAAACCACTTTTCGCACTTGTGTTAGTGTTGAAAAACCACTTTTCGCACTTGTGTTAGTGTTGAAAAACCACTTTTTGCACTTGTGTTAGTGTTGAAAAACCACTTTTCGCACTTGTGTTGGTGCAGGAAACCTCTTTTGCACTTGTATGAGTGTGGAAAAAACACTTTTTGCACTTGTGATAGTGTTGAAAAACCACTTTTCGCACTTGTGTTAGTGTTGAAAAACCACTTTTCGCACTTGTGTTGGTGCAGGAAACCACTTTTGCACTTGTATTAGTGTGGAAAAACCACTTTTTGCACATGTGATATTGTTGAAAAACCACTTTTCGCACTTGTGTTAGTGTTGAAAAACCACTTTTCGCACCTGTGTTGGTGCAGGAAACCACTTTTGCACTTGTATTAGTGTGGAAAAAACACTTTTTGCACTTGTGATATTGTTGAAAAACCACTTTTCGCACTTGTGTTAGTGTTGAAAAACCACTTTTCGCACTTGTGATAGTGTTGAAAAACCACTTTTCGCACTTGTGTTGGTGCAGGAAACCACTTTTGCACTTGTATTAGTGTGGAAAAAACACTTTTTGCACTTGTGATAGTGTTGAAAAACCACTTTCGCACTTGTGTTAGTGTTGAAAAACCACTTTTCGCACTTGTGTTAGTGTTGAAAAACCACTTTTCGCACTTGTGTTAGTGTTGAAAAACCACTTTTTGCACTTGTGTTAGTGTTGAAAAACCACTTTTCGCACTTGTGTTGGTGCAGGAAACCTCTTTTGCACTTGTATGAGTGTGGAAAAAACACTTTTTGCACTTGTGATAGTGTTGAAAAACCACTTTTCGCACTTGTGTTAGTGTTGAAAAACCACTTTTCGCACTTGTGTTGGTGCAGGAAACCACTTTTGCACTTGTATTAGTGTGGAAAAACCACTTTTTGCACATGTGATATTGTTGAAAAACCACTTTTCGCACTTGTGTTAGTGTTGAAAAACCACTTTTCGCACTTGTGTTGGTGCAGAAAACCACTTTTGCACTTGTATTAGTGTGGAAAAAACACTTTTTGCACTTGTGATATTGTTGAAAAACCACTTTTCGCACTTGTGTTAGTGTTGAAAAACCACTTTTCGCACTTGTGTTGGTGCAGGAAACCACTTTTGCACTTGTATTAGTGTGGAAAAAACACTATTTGCACTTGTGATAGTGTTGAAAAACCACTTTTCGCACTTGTGTTAGTGTTGAAAAACCACTTTTCACACTTGTGTTGGTGCAGGAAACCACTTTTGCACTTGTATTAGTGTGGAAAAAACACTTTTTGCACTTGTGATAGTGTTGAAAAACCACTTTTCGCACTTGTGTTAGTGTTGCTAAACCACTTTTCGCACTTGTGTTTGTGCAGGAAACCACTTTTGCACTTGTATTAGTGTGGAAAAACCACTTTTCGCACTTGTGTTAGTGTTGAAAAACCACTTTTCGCACTTGTGTTAGTGTTGAAAAACCACTTTTCGCACTTGTGTTGGTGCAGGAAACCACTTTTGCACATGTATTAGTGTGGAAAAAACACTTTTTGCACTTGTGATAGTGTTGAAAAACCACTTTTCGCACTTGGGTTGGTGCAGGAAACCACTTTTGCACTTGTATTAGTGTGGAAAAAACACTTTTCGCACTTGTGTTAGTGTTGAAAAACCACTTTTCGCACTTGTGATAGTGTTGAAAAACCACTTTTCGCACTTGTGTTGGTGCAGGAAACTACTTTTGCACTTGTATTAGTGTGGAAAAACCACTTTTCGCACTTGTGATATTGTTGAAAAACCACTTTTCGCACTTGTGTTAGTGTTGAAAAACCACTTTTCGCACTTGTGTTGGTGCAGGAAACCACTTTTGCACTTGTATTAGTGTGGAAAAAACACTATTTGCACTTGTGATAGTGTTGAAAAACCACTTTTTGCACTTGTGTTAGTGTTGAAAAACCACTTTTCACACTTGTGTTGGTGCAGGAAACTACTTTTGCACTTGTATTAGTGTGGAAAAAACACTTTTTGCACTTGTGATAGTGTTGAAAAACCACTTTTCGCACTTGTGTTAGTGTTGCTAAACCACTTTTCGCACTTGTGTTTGTGCAGGAAACCACTTTTGCACTTGTATTAGTGTGGAAAAACCACTTTTCGCACTTGTGTTAGTGTTGAAAAACGACTTTTCGCACTTGTGTTAGTGTTGAAAAACCACTTTTCGCACTTGTGTTGGTGCAGGAAACCACTTTTGCACATGTATTAGTGTGGAAAAAACACTTTTTGCACTTGTGATAGTGTTGAAAAACCACTTTTCGCACTTGTGTTGGTGCAGGAAACCACTTTTGCACTTGTATTAGTGTGGAAAAAACACTTTTCGCACTTGTGTTAGTGTTGAAAAACCACTTTTCGCACTTGTGATAGTGTTGAAAAACCACTTTTCGCACTTGTGTTGGTGCAGGAAACCACTTTTGCACTTGTATTAGTGTGGAAAAAACACTTTTTGCACTTGTGATAGTGTTGAAAAACCACTTTTCGCACTTGTGTTCGTGTTGAAAAACCATTTTTCGCACTTGTGTTAGTGTTGAAAAACCACTTTTCGCACTTGTTTTAGTGTTGAAAAACCACTTTTCGCACTTGTGTTAGTGTTGAAAAACCACTTTTCGCACTTGTGTTGGTGCAGGAAACCACTTTTGCACTTGTATTAGTGTGGAAAAAACACTTTTTGCACTTGTGATAGTGTTGAAAAACCACTTTTCGCACTTGTGTTAGTGTTGAAAAACCACTTTTCGCACTTGTGTTAGTGTTGAAAAACCACTTTTCGCACTTGTGTTGGTGCAGGAAACCACTTTTGCACTTGTATTAGTGTGGAAAAAACACTTTTTGCACTTGTGATAGTGTTGAAAAACCACTTTTCGCACTTGTGTTAGTGTTGAAAAACCCCTTTTCGCACTTGTGTTGGCGCAGGAAACCACTTTTGCACTTGTATTAGTGTGGAAAAAACACTTTTTGCACTTGTGATAGTGTTGAAAAACCACTTTTCGCACTTGTGTTAGTGTTGAAAAACCACTTTTCGCACTTGTGTTGGTGCAGGAAACCACTTTTGCACTTGTATTAGTGTGGAAAAACCACTTTTCGCACTTGTGTTAGTGTTGAAAAACCACTTTTTGCACTTGTGTTAGTGTTGAAAAACCACTTTTCGCACTTGTGTTGGTGCAGGAAACCACTTTTGCACTTGTATTAGTGTGGAAAAAACACTTTTTGCACTTGTGATAGTGCTGAAAAACCACTTTTTGCACTTGTGTTAGTGTTGAAAAACCACTTTTCGCACTTGTGTTAGTGTTGAAAAAACACTTTTCGCACTTGTGTTGGTGCAGGAAACCACTTTTGCACTTGTATTAGTGTGGAAAAAACACTTTTCGCACTTGTGTTAGTCTTGAAAAAACACTTTTCGCACTTGTGTTAGTGTTGAAAAACCACTTTTTGCACTTGTGTTGGTGTTTAAAAACCACTTTTCGCACTTGTGTTGGTGCAGGAAACCACTTTTGCACTTGTATTAGTGTGGAAAAAACACTTTTTGCACTTGTGATAGTGTTGAAAAACCACTTTTCGCACTTGTGTTAGTGTTGAAAGACCACTTTTCGCACTTGTGTTGGTGCAGGAAACCACTTTTGCACTTGTATTAGTGTGGAAAAAACACTTTTTGCACTTGTGATAGTGTTGAAAAACCACTTTTCGCACTTGTGTTAGTGTTGAAAAACCACTTTTCGCACTTGTGTTTGTGCAGGAAACCACTTTTGCACTTGTATTAGTGTGGAAAAACCACTTTTCGCACTTGTGTTAGTGTTGAAAAACCACTTTTCGCACTTGTGTTAGTGTTGAAAAACCACTTTTCGCACTTGTGTTGGTGCAGGAAACCACTTGTGCACTTGTATTAGTGTGGAAAAAACACTTTTTGCACTTGTGATAGTGTTGAAAAACCACTTTTCGCACTTGTGTTCGTGTTGAAAAACCACTTTTCGCACTTGTGTTAGTGTTGAAAAACCACTTTTCGCACTTGTTTTAGTGTTGAAAAACCACTTTTCGCACTTGTGTTAGTGTTGAAAAACCACTTTTCGCACTTGTGTTGGTGCAGGAAACCACTTTTGCACTTGTATTAGTGTGGAAAAAACACTTTTTGCACTTGTGATAGTGTTGAAAAACCACTTTTCGCACTTGTGTTAGTGTTGAAAAACCACTTTTCGCACTTGTGTTAGTGTTGAAAAACCACTTTTCGCACTTGTGTTGGTGCAGGAAACCACTTTTGCACTTGTATTAGTGTGGAAAAAACACTTTTTGCACTTGTGATAGTGTTGAAAAACCACTTTTCGCACTTGTGTTAGTGTTGAAAAACCCCTTTTCGCACTTGTGTTGGCGCAGGAAACCACTTTTGCACTTGTATTAGTGTGGAAAAAACACTTTTTGCACTTGTGATAGTGTTGAAAAACCACTTTTCGCACTTGTGTTAGTGTTGAAAAACCACTTTTCGCACTTGTGTTGGTGCAGGAAACCACTTTTGCACTTGTATTAGTGTGGAAAAACCACTTTTCGCACTTGTGTTAGTGTTGAAAAACCACTTTTTGCACTTGTGTTAGTGTTGAAAAACCACTTTTCGCACTTGTGTTGGTGCAGGAAACCACTTTTGCACTTGTATTAGTGTGGAAAAAACACTTTTTGCACTTGTGATAGTGTTGAAAAACCACTTTTTGCACTTGTGTTAGTGTTGAAAAACCACTTTTCGCACTTGTGTTAGTGTTGAAAAAACACTTTTCGCACTTGTGTTGGTGCAGGAAACCACTTTTGCACTTGTATAAGTGTGGAAAAAACACTTTTTGCACTTGTGATAGTGTTGAAAAACCACTTTTCGCACTTGTGTTAGTGTTGAAAAACCACTTTTCGCACTTGTGTTGGTGTTTAAAAACCACTTTTCGCACTTGTGTTGGTGCAGGAAACCACTTTTGCACTTGTATTAGTGTGGAAAAAACACTTTTTGCACTTGTGATAGTGTTGAAAAACCACTTTTCGCACTTGTGTTAGTGTTGAAAAACCACTTTTCACACTTGTGTTGGTGCAGGAAACCACTTTTGCACTTGTATTAGTGTGGAAAAAACACTTTTTGCACTTGTGATAGTGTTGAAAAACCACTTTTCGCACTTGTGTTAGTGTTGATAAACCACTTTTCGCACTTGTGTTTGTGCAGGAAACCACTTTTGCACTTGTATTAGTGTGGAAAAACCACTTTTCGCACTTATGTTAGTGTTGAAAAACCACTTTTCGCACTTGTGTTAGTGTTGAAAAACCACTTTTCGCACTTGTGTTGGTGCAGGAAACCACTTTTGCACATGTATTAGTGTGGAAAAAACACTTTTTGCACTTGTGATAGTGTTGAAAAACCCACTTTTCGCACTTGTGTTAGTGTTGAAAAACAACTTTTCGCACTTGTGATAGTGTTGAAAAACCACTTTTCGCACTTGTGTTGGTGCAGGAAACCACTTTTGCACTTGTATTAGTGTGGAAAAAACACTTTTTGCACTTGTGATAGTGTTGAAAAACCACTTTTCGCACTTGTGTTAGTGTTGAAAAACCACTTTTCGCACTTGTGTTAGTGTTGAAAAACCACTTTTCGCACTTGTGTTAGTGTTGAAAAACCACTTTTCGCACTTGTGTTGGTGCAGGAAACCACTTTTGCACTTGTATTAGTGTGGAAAAAACACTTTTTGCACTTGGGATATTGTTGAAAAACCACTTTTCGCACTTGTGTTAGTGTTGAAAAACCACTTTTCGCACTTGTGTTGGTGCAGGAAACCACTTTTGCACTTCTATTAGTGTGGAAAAAACACTTTTTGCACTTGTGATAGTGTTGAAAAACCACTTTTCGCACTTGTGTTAGTGTTGATAAACCACTTTTCGCACTTGTGTTTGTGCAGGAAACCACTTTTGCACTTGTATTAGTGTGGAAAAACCACTTTTCGCACTTGTGTTAGTGTTGAAAAACCACTTTTCGCACTTGTGTTAGTGTTGAAAAACCACTTTTCGCACTTGTGTTGGTGCAGGAAACCACTTTTGCACATGTATTAGTGTGGAAAAAACACTTTTTGCACTTGTGATAGTGTTGAAAAACCACTTTTCGCACTTGTGTTAGTGTTGAAAAACCACTTTTCGCACTTGTGTTGGTGCAGGAAACCACTTTTGCACTTGTATTAGTGTGGAAAAAACACTTTTCGCACTTGTGTTAGTCTTGAAAAACCACTTTTCGCACTTGTGTTAGTGTTGAAAAACCACTTTTCGCACTTGTGTTGGTGTTTAAAAACCACTTTTCGCACTTGTGTTGGTGCAGGAAACCACTTTTGCACTTGTATTAGTGTGGAAAAAACACTTTTTGCACTTGTGATAGTGTTGAAAAACCACTTTTCGCACTTGTGTTAATGTTGAAAAACCACTTTTCACACTTGTGTTGGTGCAGGAAACCACTTTTGCACTTGTATTAGTGTGGAAAAAACACTTTTTGCACTTGTGATAGTGTTGAAAAACCACTTTTCGCACTTGTGTTAGTGTTGATAAACCACTTTTCGAACTTGTGTTGGTGCAGGAAACCACTTTTGCACTTGTATTAGTGTGGAAAAACCACTTTTCGCACTTGTGTTAGTGTTGAAAAACCACTTTTCGCACTTGTGTTAGTGTTGAAAAACCACTTTTCGCACTTATCTTGGTGCAGGAAACCACTTTTGCACATGTATTAGTGTGGAAAAAATACTTTTTGCACTTGTGATAGTGTTGAAAAACCACTTCTCGCACTTGTGTTAGTGTTGAAAAACCACTTTTCGCACTTGTGATAGTGTTGAAAAACCACTTTTCGCACTTGTGTTGGTGCAGGAAACCACTTTTGCACTTGTATTAGTGTGGAAAAAACACTTTTTGCACTTGTGATAGTGTTGAAAAACCACTTTCGCACTTGTGTTAGTGTTGAAAAACCACTTTTCGCACTTGTGTTAGTGTTGAAAAACCACTTTTCGCACTTGTGTTAGTGTTGAAAAACGACTTTTCGCACTTGTGTTAGTGTTGAAAAACCACTTTTCGCACTTGTGTTGGTGCAGGAAACCACTTTTGCACATGTATTAGTGTGGAAAAAACACTTTTTGCACTTGTGTTAGTGTTGAAAAACCACTTTTCGCACTTGTGTTGGTGCAGGAAACCACTTTTGCACTTGTATGAGTGTGGAAAAAACACTTTTTGCACTTGTGATAGTGTTGAAAAACCACTTTTCGCACTTGTGTTCGTGTTGAAAAACCATTTTTCGCACTTGTGTTAGTGTTGAAAAACCACTTTTCGCACTTGTTTTAGTGTTGAAAAACCACTTTTCGCACTTGTGTTAGTGTTGAAAAACCACTTTTCGCACTTGTGTTGGTGCAGGAAACCACTTTTGCACTTGTATTAGTGTGGAAAAAACACTTTTTGCACTTGTGATAGTGTTGAAAAACCACTTTTCGCACTTGTGTTAGTGTTGAAAAACCACTTTTCGCACTTGTGTTAGTGTTGAAAAACCACTTTTCGCACTTGTGTTGGTGCAGGAAACCACTTTTGCACTTGTATTAGTGTGGAAAAAACACTTTTTGCACTTGTGATAGTGTTGAAAAACCACTTTTCGCACTTGTGTTAGTGTTGAAAAACCCCTTTTCGCACTTGTGTTGGCGCAGGAAACCACTTTTGCACTTGTATTAGTGTGGAAAAAACACTTTTTGCACTTGTGATAGTGTTGAAAAACCACTTTTCGCACTTGTGTTAGTGTTGAAAAACCACTTTTCGCACTTGTGTTGGTGCAGGAAACCACTTTTGCACTTGTATTAGTGTGGAAAAACCACTTTTCGCACTTGTGTTAGTGTTGAAAAACCACTTTTTGCACTTGTGTTAGTGTTGAAAAACCACTTTTCGCACTTGTGTTGGTGCAGGAAACCACTTTTGCACTTGTATTAGTGTGGAAAAAACACTTTTTGCACTTGTGATAGTGCTGAAAAACCACTTTTTGCACTTGTGTTAGTGTTGAAAAACCACTTTTCGCACTTGTGTTAGTGTTGAAAAAACACTTTTCGCACTTGTGTTGGTGCAGGAAACCACTTTTGCACTTGTATTAGTGTGGAAAAAACACTTTTCGCACTTGTGTTAGTCTTGAAAAAACACTTTTCGCACTTGTGTTAGTGTTGAAAAACCACTTTTTGCACTTGTGTTGGTGTTTAAAAACCACTTTTCGCACTTGTGTTGGTGCAGGAAACCACTTTTGCACTTGTATTAGTGTGGAAAAAACACTTTTTGCACTTGTGATAGTGTTGAAAAACCACTTTTCGCACTTGTGTTAGTGTTGAAAGACCACTTTTCGCACTTGTGTTGGTGCAGGAAACCACTTTTGCACTTGTATTAGTGTGGAAAAAACACTTTTTGCACTTGTGATAGTGTTGAAAAACCACTTTTCGCACTTGTGTTAGTGTTGAAAAACCACTTTTCGCACTTGTGTTTGTGCAGGAAACCACTTTTGCACTTGTATTAGTGTGGAAAAACCACTTTTCGCACTTGTGTTAGTGTTGAAAAACCACTTTTCGCACTTGTGTTAGTGTTGAAAAACCACTTTTCGCACTTGTGTTGGTGCAGGAAACCACTTGTGCACTTGTATTAGTGTGGAAAAAACACTTTTTGCACTTGTGATAGTGTTGAAAAACCACTTTTCGCACTTGTGTTCGTGTTGAAAAACCACTTTTCGCACTTGTGTTGGTGTTGAAAAACCACTTTTCGCACTTGTTTTAGTGTTGAAAAACCACTTTTCGCACTTGTGTTAGTGTTGAAAAACCACTTTTCGCACTTGTGTTGGTGCAGGAAACCACTTTTGCACTTGTATTAGTGTGGAAAAAACACTTTTTGCACTTGTGATAGTGTTGAAAAACCACTTTTCGCACTTGTGTTAGTGTTGAAAAACCACTTTTCGCACTTGTGTTAGTGTTGAAAAACCACTTTTCGCACTTGTGTTGGTGCAGGAAACCACTTTTGCACTTGTATTAGTGTGGAAAAAACACTTTTTGCACTTGTGATAGTGTTGAAAAACCACTTTTCGCACTTGTGTTAGTGTTGAAAAACCCCTTTCGCACTTGTGTTGGCGCAGGAAACCACTTTTGCACTTGTATTAGTGTGGAAAAAACACTTTTTGCACTTGTGATAGTGTTGAAAAACCACTTTTCGCACTTGTGTTAGTGTTGAAAAACCACTTTTCGCACTTGTGTTGGTGCAGGAAACCACTTTTGCACTTGTATTAGTGTGGAAAAACCACTTTTCGCACTTGTGTTAGTGTTGAAAAACCACTTTTTGCACTTGTGTTAGTGTTGAAAAACCACTTTTCGCACTTGTGTTGGTGCAGGAAACCACTTTTGCACTTGTATTAGTGTGGAAAAAACACTTTTTGCACTTGTGATAGTGTTGAAAAACCACTTTTTGCACTTGTGTTAGTGTTGAAAAACCACTTTTCGCACTTGTGTTAGTGTTGAAAAAACACTTTTCGCACTTGTGTTGGTGCAGGAAACCACTTTTGCACTTGTATAAGTGTGGAAAAAAACACTTTTTGCACTTGTGATAGTGTTGAAAAACCACTTTTCGCACTTGTGTTAGTGTTGAAAAACCACTTTTCGCACTTGTGTTGGTGTTTAAAAACCACTTTTCGCACTTGTGTTGGTGCAGGAAACCACTTTTGCACTTGTATTAGTGTGGAAAAAACACTTTTTGCACTTGTGATAGTGTTGAAAAACCACTTTTCGCACTTGTGTTAGTGTTGAAAAACCACTTTTCACACTTGTGTTGGTGCAGGAAACCACTTTTGCACTTGTATTAGTGTGGAAAAAACACTTTTTGCACTTGTGATAGTGTTGAAAAAACCACTTTTCGCACTTGTGTTAGTGTTGATAAACCAATTTTCGCACTTGTGTTTGTGCAGGAAACCACTTTTGCACTTGTATTAGTGTGGAAAAACCACTTTTCGCACTTATGTTAGTGTTGAAAAACCACTTTTCGCACTTGTGTTAGTGTTGAAAAACCACTTTTCGCACTTGTGTTGGTGCAGGAAACCACTTTTGCACATGTATTAGTGTGGAAAAAACACTTTTTGCACTTGTGATAGTGTTGAAAAACCCACTTTTCGCACTTGTGTTAGTGTTGAAAAACAACTTTTCGCACTTGTGATAGTGTTGAAAAACCTATTTTCGCACTTGTGTTGGTGCAGGAAACCACTTTTGCACTTGTATTAGTGTGGAAAAAACACTTTTTGCACTTGTGATAGTGTTGAAAAACCACTTTTCGCACTTGTGTTAGTGTTGAAAAACCACTTTTCGCACTTGTGTTAGTGTTGAAAAACCACTTTTCGCACTTGTGTTAGTGTTGAAAAACCACTTTTCGCACTTGTGTTGGTGCAGGAAACCACTTTTGCACTTGTATTAGTGTGGAAAAAACACTTTTTGCACTTGTGATATTGTTGAAAAACCACTTTTCGCACTTGTGTTAGTGTTGAAAAACCACTTTTCGCACTTGTGTTGGTGCAGGAAACCACTTTTGCACTTCTATTAGTGTGGAAAAAACACTTTTTGCACTTGTGATAGTGTTGAAAAACCACTTTTCGCACTTGTGTTAGTGTTGATAAACCACTTTTCGCACTTGTGTTTGTGCAGGAAACCACTTTTGCACTTGTATTAGTGTGGAAAAACCACTTTTAGCACTTGTGTTAGTGTTGAAAAACCACTTTTCGCACTTGTGTTAGTGTTGAAAAACCACTTTTCGCACTTGTGTTGGTGCAGGAAACCACTTTTGCACATGTATTTGTGTGGAAAAAACACTTTTTGCACTTGTGATAGTGTTGAAAAACCACTTTTCGCACTTGTGTTAGTGTTGAAAAACCACTTTTCGCACTTGTGTTGTTGCAGGAAACCACTTTTGCACTTGTATTAGTGTGGAAAAAACACTTTTCGCACTTGTGTTAGTCTTGAAAAACCACTTTTCGCACTTGTGTTAGTGTTGAAAAACACCTTTTCGCACTTGTGTTGGCGCAGGAAACCACTTTTGCACTTGTATTAGTGTGGAAAAAACACTTTTTGCACTTGTGATAGTGCTGAAAAACCACTTTTTGCACTTGTGTTAGTGTTGAAAAACCACTTTTCGCACTTGTGTTAGTGTTGAAAAAACACTTTTCGCACTTGTGTTGGTGCAGGAAACCACTTTTGCACTTGTATTAGTGTGGAAAAAACACTTTTCGCACTTGTGTTAGTCTTGAAAAAACACTTTTCGCACTTGTGTTAGTGTTGAAAAACCACTTTTTGCACTTGTGTTGGTGTTTAAAAACCACTTTTCGCACTTGTGTTGGTGCAGGAAACCACTTTTGCACTTGTATTAGTGTGGAAAAAACACTTTTTGCACTTGTGATAGTGCTGAAAAACCACTTTTTGCACTTGTGTTAGTGTTGAAAAACCACTTTTCGCACTTGTGTTAGTGTTGAAAAAACACTTTTCGCACTTGTGTTGGTGCAGGAAACCACTTTTGCACTTGTATTAGTGTGGAAAAAACACTTTTCGCACTTGTGTTAGTCTTGAAAAAACACTTTTCGCACTTGTGTTAGTGTTGAAAAACCACTTTTTGCACTTGTGTTGGTGTTTAAAAACCACTTTTCGCACTTGTGTTGGTGCAGGAAACCACTTTTGCACTTGTATTAGTGTGGAAAAAACACTTTTTGCACTTGTGATAGTGTTGAAAAACCACTTTTCGCACTTGTGTTAGTGTTGAAAGACCACTTTTCGCACTTGTGTTGGTGCAGGAAACCACTTTTGCACTTGTATTAGTGTGGAAAAAACACTTTTTGCACTTGTGATAGTGTTGAAAAACCACTTTTCGCACTTGTGTTAGTGTTGAAAAACCACTTTTCGCACTTGTGTTTGTGCAGGAAACCACTTTTGCACTTGTATTAGTGTGGAAAAACCACTTTTCGCACTTGTGTTAGTGTTGAAAAACCACTTTTCGCACTTGTGTTAGTGTTGAAAAACCACTTTTCGCACTTGTGTTGGTGCAGGAAACCACTTGTGCACTTGTATTAGTGTGGAAAAAACACTTTTTGCACTTGTGATAGTGTTGAAAAACCACTTTTCGCACTTGTGTTCGTGTTGAAAAACCACTTTTCGCACTTGTGTTGGTGTTGAAAAACCACTTTTCGCACTTGTTTTAGTGTTGAAAAACCACTTTTCGCACTTGTGTTAGTGTTGAAAAACCACTTTTCGCACTTGTGTTGGTGCAGGAAACCACTTTTGCACTTGTATTAGTGTGGAAAAAACACTTTTTGCACTTGTGATAGTGTTGAAAAACCACTTTTCGCACTTGTGTTAGTGTTGAAAAACCACTTTTCGCACTTGTGTTAGTGTTGAAAAACCACTTTTCGCACTTGTGTTGGTGCAGGAAACCACTTTTGCACTTGTATTAGTGTGGAAAAAACACTTTTTGCACTTGTGATAGTGTTGAAAAACCACTTTTCGCACTTGTGTTAGTGTTGAAAAACCCCTTTTCGCACTTGTGTTGGCGCAGGAAACCACTTTTGCACTTGTATTAGTGTGGAAAAAACACTTTTTGCACTTGTGATAGTGTTGAAAAACCACTTTTCGCACTTGTGTTAGTGTTGAAAAACCACTTTTCGCACTTGTGTTGGTGCAGGAAACCACTTTTGCACTTGTATTAGTGTGGAAAAACCACTTTTCGCACTTGTGTTAGTGTTGAAAAACCACTTTTTGCACTTGTGTTAGTGTTGAAAAACCACTTTTCGCACTTGTGTTGGTGCAGGAAACCACTTTTGCACTTGTATTAGTGTGGAAAAAACACTTTTTGCACTTGTGATAGTGTTGAAAAACCACTTTTTGCACTTGTGTTAGTGTTGAAAAACCACTTTTCGCACTTGTGTTAGTGTTGAAAAAACACTTTTCGCACTTGTGTTGGTGCAGGAAACCACTTTTGCACTTGTATAAGTGTGGAAAAAACACTTTTTGCACTTGTGATAGTGTTGAAAAACCACTTTTCGCACTTGTGTTAGTGTTGAAAAACCACTTTTCGCACTTGTGTTGGTGTTTAAAAACCACTTTTCGCACTTGTGTTGGTGCAGGAAACCACTTTTGCACTTGTATTAGTGTGGAAAAAACACTTTTTGCACTTGTGATAGTGTTGAAAAACCACTTTTCGCACTTGTGTTAGTGTTGAAAAACCACTTTTCACACTTGTGTTGGTGCAGGAAACCACTTTTGCACTTGTATTAGTGTGGAAAAAACACTTTTTGCACTTGTGATAGTGTTGAAAAACCACTTTTCGCACTTGTGTTAGTGTTGATAAACCAATTTTCGCACTTGTGTTTGTGCAGGAAACCACTTTTGCACTTGTATTAGTGTGGAAAAACCACTTTTCGCACTTATGTTAGTGTTGAAAAACCACTTTTCGCACTTGTGTTAGTGTTGAAAAACCACTTTTCGCACTTGTGTTGGTGCAGGAAACCACTTTTGCACATGTATTAGTGTGGAAAAAACACTTTTTGCACTTGTGATAGTGTTGAAAAACCCACTTTTCGCACTTGTGTTAGTGTTGAAAAACAACTTTTCGCACTTGTGATAGTGTTGAAAAACCTATTTTCGCACTTGTGTTGGTGCAGGAAACCACTTTTGCACTTGTATTAGTGTGGAAAAAACACTTTTTGCACTTGTGATAGTGTTGAAAAACCACTTTTCGCACTTGTGTTAGTGTTGAAAAACCACTTTTCGCACTTGTGTTAGTGTTGAAAAACCACTTTTCGCACTTGTGTTAGTGTTGAAAAACCACTTTTCGCACTTGTGTTGGTGCAGGAAACCACTTTTGCACTTGTATTAGTGTGGAAAAAACACTTTTTGCACTTGTGATATTGTTGAAAAACCACTTTTCGCACTTGTGTTAGTGTTGAAAAACCACTTTTCGCACTTGTGTTGGTGCAGGAAACCACTTTTGCACTTCTATTAGTGTGGAAAAAACACTTTTTGCACTTGTGATAGTGTTGAAAAACCACTTTTCGCACTTGTGTTAGTGTTGATAAACCACTTTTCGCACTTGTGTTTGTGCAGGAAACCACTTTTGCACTTGTATTAGTGTGGAAAAACCACTTTTAGCACTTGTGTTAGTGTTGAAAAACCACTTTTCGCACTTGTGTTAGTGTTGAAAAACCACTTTTCGCACTTGTGTTGGTGCAGGAAACCACTTTTGCACATGTATTTGTGTGGAAAAAACACTTTTTGCACTTGTGATAGTGTTGAAAAACCACTTTTCGCACTTGTGTTAGTGTTGAAAAACCACTTTTCGCACTTGTGTTGTTGCAGGAAACCACTTTTGCACTTGTATTAGTGTGGAAAAAACACTTTTCGCACTTGTGTTAGTCTTGAAAAACCACTTTTCGCACTTGTGTTAGTGTTGAAAAACCACTTTTCGCACTTGTGTTGGTGTTTAAAAACCACTTTTCGCACTTGTGTTGGTGCAGGAAACCACTTTTGCACTTGTATTAGTGTGGAAAAAACACTTTTTGCACTTGTGATAGTGTTGAAAAACCACTTTTCGCACTTGTGTTAATGTTGAAAAACCACTTTTCACACTTGTGTTGGTGCAGGAAACCACTTTTGCACTTGTATTAGTGTGGAAAAAACACTTTTTGCACTTGTGATAGTGTTGAAAAACCACTTTTCGCACTTGTGTTAGTGTTGATAAACCACTTTTCGAACTTGTGTTGGTGCAGGAAACCACTTTTGCACTTGTATTAGTGTGGAAAAACCACTTTTCGCACTTGTGTTAGTGTTGAAAAACCACTTTTCGCACTTGTGTTAGTGTTGAAAAACCACTTTTCGCACTTATCTTGGTGCAGGAAACCACTTTTGCACATGTATTAGTGTGGAAAAAATACTTTTTGCACTTGTGATAGTGTTGAAAAACCACTTCTCGCACTTGTGTTAGTGTTGAAAAACCACTTTTCGCACTTGTGTTAGTGTTGAAAAACCACTTTTCGCACTTGTGATAGTGTTGAAAAACCACTTTTCGCACTTGTGTTGGTGCAGGAAACCACTTTTGCACTTGTATTAGTGTGGAAAAAACACTTTTTGCACTTGTGATAGTGTTGAAAAACCACTTTCGCACTTGTGTTAGTGTTGAAAAACCACTTTTCGCACTTGTGTTAGTGTTGAAAAACCACTTTTCGCACTTGTGTTAGTGTTGAAAAACCACTTTTTGCACTTGTGTTAGTGTTGAAAAACCACTTTTCGCACTTGTGTTGGTGCAGGAAACCTCTTTTGCACTTGTATGAGTGTGGAAAAAACACTTTTTGCACTTGTGATAGTGTTGAAAAACCACTTTTCGCACTTGTGTTAGTGTTGAAAAACCACTTTTCGCACTTGTGTTGGTGCAGGAAACCACTTTTGCACTTGTATTAGTGTGGAAAAACCACTTTTTGCACATGTGATATTGTTGAAAAACCACTTTTCGCACTTGTGTTAGTGTTGAAAAACCACTTTTCGCACTTGTGTTGGTGCAGGAAACCACTTTTGCACTTGTAGTAGTGTGGAAAAAACACTTTTTGCACTTGTGATATTGTTGAAAAACCACTTTTCGCACTTGTGTTAGTGTTGAAAAACCACTTTTCGCACTTGTGATAGTGTTGAAAAACCACTTTTCGCACTTGTGTTGGTGCAGGAAACCACTTTTGCACTTGTATTAGTGTGGAAAAAACACTTTTTGCACTTGTGATAGTGTTGAAAAACCACTTTCGCACTTGTGTTAGTGTTGAAAAACCACTTTTCGCACTTGTGTTAGTGTTGAAAAACCACTTTTCGCACTTGTGTTAGTGTTGAAAAACCACTTTTTGCACTTGTGTTAGTGTTGAAAAACCACTTTTCGCACTTGTGTTGGTGCAGGAAACCTCTTTTGCACTTGTATGAGTGTGGAAAAAACACTTTTTGCACTTGTGATAGTGTTGAAAAACCACTTTTCGCACTTGTGTTAGTGTTGAAAAACCACTTTTCGCACTTGTGTTGGTGCAGGAAACCACTTTTGCACTTGTATTAGTGTGGAAAAACCACTTTTTGCACATGTGATATTGTTGAAAAACCACTTTTCGCACTTGTGTTAGTGTTGAAAAACCACTTTTCGCACTTGTGTTGGTGCAGAAAACCACTTTTGCACTTGTATTAGTGTGGAAAAAACACTTTTTGCACTTGTGATATTGTTGAAAAACCACTTTTCGCACTTGTGTTAGTGTTGAAAAACCACTTTTCGCACTTGTGTTGGTGCAGGAAACCACTTTTGCACTTGTATTAGTGTGGAAAAAACACTATTTGCACTTGTGATAGTGTTGAAAAACCACTTTTCGCACTTGTGTTAGTGTTGAAAAACCACTTTTCACACTTGTGTTGGTGCAGGAAACCACTTTTGCACTTGTATTAGTGTGGAAAAAACACTTTTTGCACTTGTGATAGTGTTGAAAAACCACTTTTCGCACTTGTGTTAGTGTTGCTAAACCACTTTTCACACTTGTGTTTGTGCAGGAAACCACTTTTGCACTTGTATTAGTGTGGAAAAACCACTTTTCGCACTTGTGTTAGTGTTGAAAAACCACTTTTCGCACTTGTGTTAGTGTTGAAAAACCACTTTTCGCACTTGGGTTGGTGCAGTAAACCACTTTTGCACTTGTATTAGTGTGGAAAAAACACTTTTCGCACTTGTGTTAGTGTTGAAAAACCACTTTTCGCACTTGTGATAGTGTTGAAAAACCACTTTTCGCACTTGTGTTGGTGCAGAAAACCACTTTTGCACTTGTATTAGTGTGGAAAAAACACTTTTTGCACTTGTGATATTGTTGAAAAACCACTTTTCGCACTTGTGTTAGTGTTGAAAAACCACTTTTCGCACTTGTGTTGGTGCAGGAAACCACTTTTGCACTTGTATTAGTGTGGAAAAAACACTATTTGCACTTGTGATAGTGTTGAAAAACCACTTTTCGCACTTGTGTTAGTGTTGAAAAACCACTTTTCACACTTGTGTTGGTGCAGGAAACCACTTTTGCACTTGTATTAGTGTGGAAAAAACACTTTTTGCACTTGTGATAGTGTTGAAAAACCACTTTTCGCACTTGTGTTAGTGTTGCTAAACCACTTTTCACACTTGTGTTTGTGCAGGAAACCACTTTTGCACTTGTATTAGTGTGGAAAAACCACTTTTCGCACTTGTGTTAGTGTTGAAAAACCACTTTTCGCACTTGTGTTAGTGTTGAAAAACCACTTTTCGCACTTGGGTTGGTGCAGTAAACCACTTTTGCACTTGTATTAGTGTGGAAAAAACACTTTTCGCACTTGTGTTAGTGTTGAAAAACCACTTTTCGCACTTGTGATAGTGTTGAAAAACCACTTTTCGCACTTGTGTTGGTGCAGGAAACTACTTTTGCACTTGTATTAGTGTGGAAAAACCACTTTTCGCACTTGTGATATTGTTGAAAAACCACTTTTCGCACTTGTGTTAGTGTTGAAAAACCACTTTTCGCACTTGTGTTGGTGCAGGAAACCACTTTTGCACTTGTATTAGTGTGGAAAAAACACTATTTGCACTTGTGATAGTGTTGAAAAACCACTTTTCGCACTTGTGTTAGTGTTGAAAAACCACTTTTCACACTTGTGTTGGTGCAGGAAACTACTTTTGCACTTGTATTAGTGTGGAAAAAACACTTTTTGCACTTGTGATAGTGTTGAAAAACCACTTTTCGCACTTGTGTTAGTGTTGCTAAACCACTTTTCGCACTTGTGTTTGTGCAGGAAACCACTTTTGCACTTGTATTAGTGTGGAAAAACCACTTTTCGCACTTGTGTTAGTGTTGAAAAACGACTTTTCGCACTTGTGTTAGTGTTGAAAAACCACTTTTTGCACTTGTGTTGGTGCAGGAAACCACTTTTGCACATGTATTAGTGTGGAAAAAACACTTTTTGCACTTGTGATAGTGTTGAAAAACCACTTTTCGCACTTGTGTTGGTGCAGGAAACCACTTTTGCACTTGTATTAGTGTGGAAAAAACACTTTTCGCACTTGTGTTAGTGTTGAAAAACCACTTTTCGCACTTGTGATAGTGTTGAAAAACCACTTTTCGCACTTGTGTTGGTGCAGGAAACCACTTTTGCACTTGTATTAGTGTGGAAAAAACACTTTTTGCACTTGTGATAGTGTTGAAAAACCACTTTTCGCACTTGTGTTCGTGTTGAAAAACCATTTTTCGCACTTGTGTTAGTGTTGAAAAACCACTTTTCGCACTTGTTTTAGTGTTGAAAAACCACTTTTCGCACTTGTGTTAATGTTGAAAAACCACTTTTCACACTTGTGTTGGTGCAGGAAACCACTTTTGCACTTGTATTAGTGTGGAAAAAACACTTTTTGCACTTGTGATAGTGTTGAAAAACCACTTTTCGCACTTGTGTTAGTGTTGATAAACCACTTTTCGAACTTGTGTTGGTGCAGGAAACCACTTTTGCACTTGTATTAGTGTGGAAAAACCACTTTTCGCACTTGTGTTAGTGTTGAAAAACCACTTTTCGCACTTGTGTTAGTGTTGAAAAACCACTTTTCGCACTTATCTTGGTGCAGGAAACCACTTTTGCACATGTATTAGTGTGGAAAAAATACTTTTTGCACTTGTGATAGTGTTGAAAAACCACTTCTCGCACTTGTGTTAGTGTTGAAAAACCACTTTTCGCACTTGTGTTAGTGTTGAAAAACCACTTTTCGCACTTGTGATAGTGTTGAAAAACCACTTTTCGCACTTGTGTTGGTGCAGGAAACCACTTTTGCACTTGTATTAGTGTGGAAAAAACACTTTTTGCACTTGTGATAGTGTTGAAAAACCACTTTCGCACTTGTGTTAGTGTTGAAAAACCACTTTTCGCACTTGTGTTAGTGTTGAAAAACCACTTTTCGCACTTGTGTTAGTGTTGAAAAACCACTTTTTGCACTTGTGTTAGTGTTGAAAAACCACTTTTCGCACTTGTGTTGGTGCAGGAAACCTCTTTTGCACTTGTATGAGTGTGGAAAAAACACTTTTTGCACTTGTGATAGTGTTGAAAAACCACTTTTCGCACTTGTGTTAGTGTTGAAAAACCACTTTTCGCACTTGTGTTGGTGCAGGAAACCACTTTTGCACTTGTATTAGTGTGGAAAAACCACTTTTTGCACATGTGATATTGTTGAAAAACCACTTTTCGCACTTGTGTTAGTGTTGAAAAACCACTTTTCGCACTTGTGTTGGTGCAGGAAACCACTTTTGCACTTGTAGTAGTGTGGAAAAAACACTTTTTGCACTTGTGATATTGTTGAAAAACCACTTTTCGCACTTGTGTTAGTGTTGAAAAACCACTTTTCGCACTTGTGATAGTGTTGAAAAACCACTTTTCGCACTTGTGTTGGTGCAGGAAACCACTTTTGCACTTGTATTAGTGTGGAAAAAACACTTTTTGCACTTGTGATAGTGTTGAAAAACCACTTTCGCACTTGTGTTAGTGTTGAAAAACCACTTTTCGCACTTGTGTTAGTGTTGAAAAACCACTTTTCGCACTTGTGTTAGTGTTGAAAAACCACTTTTTGCACTTGTGTTAGTGTTGAAAAACCACTTTTCGCACTTGTGTTGGTGCAGGAAACCTCTTTTGCACTTGTATGAGTGTGGAAAAAACACTTTTTGCACTTGTGATAGTGTTGAAAAACCACTTTTCGCACTTGTGTTAGTGTTGAAAAACCACTTTTCGCACTTGTGTTGGTGCAGGAAACCACTTTTGCACTTGTATTAGTGTGGAAAAACCACTTTTTGCACATGTGATATTGTTGAAAAACCACTTTTCGCACTTGTGTTAGTGTTGAAAAACCACTTTTCGCACTTGTGTTGGTGCAGAAAACCACTTTTGCACTTGTATTAGTGTGGAAAAAACACTTTTTGCACTTGTGATATTGTTGAAAAACCACTTTTCGCACTTGTGTTAGTGTTGAAAAACCACTTTTCGCACTTGTGTTGGTGCAGGAAACCACTTTTGCACTTGTATTAGTGTGGAAAAAACACTATTTGCACTTGTGATAGTGTTGAAAAACCACTTTTCGCACTTGTGTTAGTGTTGAAAAACCACTTTTCACACTTGTGTTGGTGCAGGAAACCACTTTTGCACTTGTATTAGTGTGGAAAAAACACTTTTTGCACTTGTGATAGTGTTGAAAAACCACTTTTCGCACTTGTGTTAGTGTTGCTAAACCACTTTTCACACTTGTGTTTGTGCAGGAAACCACTTTTGCACTTGTATTAGTGTGGAAAAACCACTTTTCGCACTTGTGTTAGTGTTGAAAAACCACTTTTCGCACTTGTGTTAGTGTTGAAAAACCACTTTTCGCACTTGGGTTGGTGCAGTAAACCACTTTTGCACTTGTATTAGTGTGGAAAAAACACTTTTCGCACTTGTGTTAGTGTTGAAAAACCACTTTTCGCACTTGTGATAGTGTTGAAAAACCACTTTTCGCACTTGTGTTGGTGCAGAAAACCACTTTTGCACTTGTATTAGTGTGGAAAAAACACTTTTTGCACTTGTGATATTGTTGAAAAACCACTTTTCGCACTTGTGTTAGTGTTGAAAAACCACTTTTCGCACTTGTGTTGGTGCAGGAAACCACTTTTGCACTTGTATTAGTGTGGAAAAAACACTATTTGCACTTGTGATAGTGTTGAAAAACCACTTTTCGCACTTGTGTTAGTGTTGAAAAACCACTTTTCACACTTGTGTTGGTGCAGGAAACCACTTTTGCACTTGTATTAGTGTGGAAAAAACACTTTTTGCACTTGTGATAGTGTTGAAAAACCACTTTTCGCACTTGTGTTAGTGTTGCTAAACCACTTTTCACACTTGTGTTTGTGCAGGAAACCACTTTTGCACTTGTATTAGTGTGGAAAAACCACTTTTCGCACTTGTGTTAGTGTTGAAAAACCACTTTTCGCACTTGTGTTAGTGTTGAAAAACCACTTTTCGCACTTGGGTTGGTGCAGTAAACCACTTTTGCACTTGTATTAGTGTGGAAAAAACACTTTTCGCACTTGTGTTAGTGTTGAAAAACCACTTTTCGCACTTGTGATAGTGTTGAAAAACCACTTTTCGCACTTGTGTTGGTGCAGGAAACTACTTTTGCACTTGTATTAGTGTGGAAAAACCACTTTTCGCACTTGTGATATTGTTGAAAAACCACTTTTCGCACTTGTGTTAGTGTTGAAAAACCACTTTTCGCACTTGTGTTGGTGCAGGAAACCACTTTTGCACTTGTATTAGTGTGGAAAAAACACTATTTGCACTTGTGATAGTGTTGAAAAACCACTTTTCGCACTTGTGTTAGTGTTGAAAAACCACTTTTCACACTTGTGTTGGTGCAGGAAACTACTTTTGCACTTGTATTAGTGTGGAAAAAACACTTTTTGCACTTGTGATAGTGTTGAAAAACCACTTTTCGCACTTGTGTTAGTGTTGCTAAACCACTTTTCGCACTTGTGTTTGTGCAGGAAACCACTTTTGCACTTGTATTAGTGTGGAAAAACCACTTTTCGCACTTGTGTTAGTGTTGAAAAACGACTTTTCGCACTTGTGTTAGTGTTGAAAAACCACTTTTTGCACTTGTGTTGGTGCAGGAAACCACTTTTGCACATGTATTAGTGTGGAAAAAACACTTTTTGCACTTGTGATAGTGTTGAAAAACCACTTTTCGCACTTGTGTTGGTGCAGGAAACCACTTTTGCACTTGTATTAGTGTGGAAAAAACACTTTTCGCACTTGTGTTAGTGTTGAAAAACCACTTTTCGCACTTGTGATAGTGTTGAAAAACCACTTTTCGCACTTGTGTTGGTGCAGGAAACCACTTTTGCACTTGTATTAGTGTGGAAAAAACACTTTTTGCACTTGTGATAGTGTTGAAAAACCACTTTTCGCACTTGTGTTCGTGTTGAAAAACCATTTTTCGCACTTGTGTTAGTGTTGAAAAACCACTTTTTGCACTTGTTTTAGTGTTGAAAAACCACTTTTCGCACTTGTGTTAGTGTTGAAAAACCACTTTTCGCACTTGTGTTGGTGCAGGAAACCACTTTTGCACTTGTATTAGTGTGGAAAAAACACTTTTTGCACTTGTGATAGTGTTGAAAAACCACTTTTCGCACTTGTGTTAGTGTTGAAAAACCACTTTTCGCACTTGTGTTAGTGTTGAAAAACCACTTTTCGCACTTGTGTTGGTGCAGGAAACCACTTTTGCACTTGTATTAGTGTGGAAAAAACACTTTTTGCACTTGTGATAGTGTTGAAAAACCACTTTTCGCACTTGTGTTAGTGTTGAAAAACCCCTTTTCGCACTTGTGTTGGCGCAGGAAACCACTTTTGCACTTGTATTAGTGTGGAAAAAACACTTTTTGCACTTGTGATAGTGTTGAAAAACTACTTTTCGCACTTGTGTTAGTGTTGAAAAACCACTTTTCGCACTTGTGTTGGTGCAGGAAACCACTTTTGCACTTGTATTAGTGTGGAAAAACCACTTTTCGCACTTGTGTTAGTGTTGAAAAACCACTTTTTGCACTTGTGTTAGTGTTGAAAAACCACTTTTCGCACTTGTGTTGGTGCAGGAAACCACTTTTGCACTTGTATTAGTGTGGAAAAAACACTTTTTGCACTTGTGATAGTGCTGAAAAACCACTTTTTGCACTTGTGTTAGTGTTGAAAAACCACTTTTCGCACTTGTGTTAGTGTTGAAAAAACACTTTTCGCACTTGTGTTGGTGCAGGAAACCACTTTTGCACTTGTATTAGTGTGGAAAAAACACTTTTCGCACTTGTGTTAGTCTTGAAAAAACACTTTTCGCACTTGTGTTAGTGTTGAAAAACCACTTTTTGCACTTGTGTTGGTGTTTAAAAACCACTTTTCGCACTTGTGTTGGTGCAGGAAACCACTTTTGCACTTGTATTAGTGTGGAAAAAACACTTTTTGCACTTGTGATAGTGTTGAAAAACCACTTTTCGCACTTGTGTTAGTGTTGAAAGACCACTTTTCGCACTTGTGTTGGTGCAGGAAACCACTTTTGCACTTGTATTAGTGTGGAAAAAACACTTTTTGCACTTGTGATAGTGTTGAAAAACCACTTTTCGCACTTGTGTTAGTGTTGAAAAACCACTTTTCGCACTTGTGTTTGTGCAGGAAACCACTTTTGCACTTGTATTAGTGTGGAAAAACCACTTTTCGCACTTGTGTTAGTGTTGAAAAACCACTTTTCGCACTTGTGTTAGTGTTGAAAAACCACTTTTCGCACTTGTGTTGGTGCAGGAAACCACTTGTGCACTTGTATTAGTGTGGAAAAAACACTTTTTGCACTTGTGATAGTGTTGAAAAACCACTTTTCGCACTTGTGTTCGTGTTGAAAAACCACTTTTCGCACTTGTGTTAGTGTTGAAAAACCACTTTTCGCACTTGTTTTAGTGTTGAAAAACCACTTTTCGCACTTGTGTTAGTGTTGAAAAACCACTTTTCGCACTTGTGTTGGTGCAGGAAACCACTTTTGCACTTGTATTAGTGTGGAAAAAACACTTTTTGCACTTGTGATAGTGTTGAAAAACCACTTTTCGCACTTGTGTTAGTGTTGAAAAACCACTTTTCGCACTTGTGTTAGTGTTGAAAAACCACTTTTCGCACTTGTGTTGGTGCAGGAAACCACTTTTGCACTTGTATTAGTGTGGAAAAAACACTTTTTGCACTTGTGATAGTGTTGAAAAACCACTTTTCGCACTTGTGTTAGTGTTGAAAAACCCCTTTTCGCACTTGTGTTGGCGCAGGAAACCACTTTTGCACTTGTATTAGTGTGGAAAAAACACTTTTTGCACTTGTGATAGTGTTGAAAAACCACTTTTCGCACTTGTGTTAGTGTTGAAAAACCACTTTTCGCACTTGTGTTGGTGCAGGAAACCACTTTTGCACTTGTATTAGTGTGGAAAAACCACTTTTCGCACTTGTGTTAGTGTTGAAAAACCACTTTTTGCACTTGTGTTAGTGTTGAAAAACCACTTTTCGCACTTGTGTTGGTGCAGGAAACCACTTTTGCACTTGTATTAGTGTGGAAAAAACACTTTTTGCACTTGTGATAGTGTTGAAAAACCACTTTTTGCACTTGTGTTAGTGTTGAAAAACCACTTTTCGCACTTGTGTTAGTGTTGAAAAAACACTTTTCGCACTTGTGTTGGTGCAGGAAACCACTTTTGCACTTGTATAAGTGTGGAAAAAACACTTTTTGCACTTGTGATAGTGTTGAAAAACCACTTTTCGCACTTGTGTTAGTGTTGAAAAACCACTTTTCGCACTTGTGTTGGTGTTTAAAAACCACTTTTCGCACTTGTGTTGGTGCAGGAAACCACTTTTGCACTTGTATTAGTGTGGAAAAAAACACTTTTTGCACTTGTGATAGTGTTGAAAAACCACTTTTCGCACTTGTGTTAGTGTTGAAAAACCACTTTTCACACTTGTGTTGGTGCAGGAAATCACTTTTGCACTTGTATTAGTGTGGAAAAAACACTTTTTGCACTTGTGATAGTGTTGAAAAACCACTTTTCGCACTTGTGTTAGTGTTGATAAACCACTTTTCGCACTTGTGTTTGTGCAGGAAACCACTTTTGCACTTGTATTAGTGTGGAAAAACCACTTTTCGCACTTATGTTAGTGTTGAAAAACCACTTTTCGCACTTGTGTTAGTGTTGAAAAACCACTTTTCGCACTTGTGTTGGTGCAGGAAACCACTTTTGCACATGTATTAGTGTGGAAAAAACACTTTTTGCACTTGTGATAGTGTTGAAAAACCCACCTTTCGCACTTGTGTTAGTGTTGAAAAACAACTTTTCGCACTTGTGATAGTGTTGAAAAACCACTTTTCGCACTTGTGTTGGTGCAGGAAACCACTTTTGCACTTCTATTAATTTTGGAAAAAACACTTTTTGCACTTGTGATAGTGTTGAAAAACCACTTTTCGCACTTGTGTTAGTGTTGAAAAACCACTTTTCGCACTTGTGTTAGTGTTGAAAAACCACTTTTCGCACTTGTGTTGGTGCAGGAAACCACTTGTGCACTTGTATTAGTGTGGAAAAAACACTTTTTGCACTTGTGATAGTGTTGAAAAACCACTTTTCGCACTTGTGTTCGTGTTGAAAAACCACTTTTCGCACTTGTGTTAGTGTTGAAAAACCACTTTTCGCACTTGTTTTAGTGTTGAAAAACCACTTTTCGCACTTGTGTTAGTGTTGAAAAACCACTTTTCGCACTTGTGTTGGTGCAGGAAACCACTTTTGCACTTGTATTAGTGTGGAAAAAACACTTTTTGCACTTGTGATAGTGTTGAAAAACCACTTTTCGCACTTGTGTTAGTGTTGAAAAACCACTTTTCGCACTTGTGTTAGTGTTGAAAAACCACTTTTCGCACTTGTGTTGGTGCAGGAAACCACTTTTGCACTTGTATTAGTGTGGAAAAAACACTTTTTGCACTTGTGATAGTGTTGAAAAACCACTTTTCGCACTTGTGTTAGTGTTGAAAAACCCCTTTTCGCACTTGTGTTGGCGCAGGAAACCACTTTTGCACTTGTATTAGTGTGGAAAAAACACTTTTTGCACTTGTGATAGTGTTGAAAAACCACTTTTCGCACTTGTGTTAGTGTTGAAAAACCACTTTTCGCACTTGTGTTGGTGCAGGAAACCACTTTTGCACTTGTATTAGTGTGGAAAAACCACTTTTCGCACTTGTGTTAGTGTTGAAAAACCACTTTTTGCACTTGTGTTAGTGTTGAAAAACCACTTTTCGCACTTGTGTTGGTGCAGGAAACCACTTTTGCACTTGTATTAGTGTGGAAAAAACACTTTTTGCACTTGTGATAGTGTTGAAAAACCACTTTTTGCACTTGTGTTAGTGTTGAAAAACCACTTTTCGCACTTGTGTTAGTGTTGAAAAAACACTTTTCGCACTTGTGTTGGTGCAGGAAACCACTTTTGCACTTGTATAAGTGTGGAAAAAACACTTTTTGCACTTGTGATAGTGTTGAAAAACCACTTTTCGCACTTGTGTTAGTGTTGAAAAACCACTTTTCGCACTTGTGTTGGTGTTTAAAAACCACTTTTCGCACTTGTGTTGGTGCAGGAAACCACTTTTGCACTTGTATTAGTGTGGAAAAAACACTTTTTGCACTTGTGATAGTGTTGAAAAACCACTTTTCGCACTTGTGTTAGTGTTGAAAAACCACTTTTCACACTTGTGTTGGTGCAGGAAACCACTTTTGCACTTGTATTAGTGTGGAAAAAACACTTTTTGCACTTGTGATAGTGTTGAAAAACCACTTTTCGCACTTGTGTTAGTGTTGATAAACCACTTTTCGCACTTGTGTTTGTGCAGGAAACCACTTTTGCACTTGTATTAGTGTGGAAAAACCACTTTTCGCACTTATGTTAGTGTTGAAAAACCACTTTTCGCACTTGTGTTAGTGTTGAAAAACCACTTTTCGCACTTGTGTTGGTGCAGGAAACCACTTTTGCACATGTATTAGTGTGGAAAAAACACTTTTTGCACTTGTGATAGTGTTGAAAAACCCACCTTTCGCACTTGTGTTAGTGTTGAAAAACAACTTTTCGCACTTGTGATAGTGTTGAAAAACCACTTTTCGCACTTGTGTTGGTGCAGGAAACCACTTTTGCACTTGTATTAGTGTGGAAAAAACACTTTTTGCACTTGTGATAGTGTTGAAAAACCACTTTTCGCACTTGTGTTAGTGTTGAAAAACCACTTTTCGCACTTGTGTTAGTGTTGAAAAACCACTTTTCGCACTTGTGTTAGTGTTGAAAAAACACTTTTTGCACTTGTGATAGTGTTGAAAAACCACTTTTTGCACTTGTGTTAGTGTTGAAAAACCACTTTTCGCACTTGTGTTAGTGTTGAAAAACCACTTTTCGCACTTGTGTTAGTGTTGAAAAAACACTTTTCGCACTTGTGTTGGTGCAGGAAACCACTTTTGCACTTGTATAAGTGTGGAAAAAACACTTTTTGCACTTGTGATAGTGTTGAAAAACCACTTTTTGCACTTGTGTTAGTGTTGAAAAACCACTTTTCGCACTTGTGTTAGTGTTGAAAAAACACTTTTCGCACTTGTGTTGGTGCAGGAAACCACTTTTGCACTTGTATAAGTGTGGAAAAAACACTTTTTGCACTTGTGATAGTGTTGAAAAACCACTTTTCGCACTTGTGTTAGTGTTGAAAAACCACTTTTCGCACTTGTGTTGGTGTTTAAAAACCACTTTTCGCACTTGTGTTGGTGCAGGAAACCACTTTTGCACTTGTATTAGTGTGGAAAAAACACTTTTTGCACTTGTGATAGTGTTGAAAAACCACTTTTCGCACTTGTGTTAGTGTTGAAAAACCACTTTTCACACTTGTGTTGGTGCAGGAAACCACTTTTGCACTTGTATTAGTGTGGAAAAAACACTTTTTGCACTTGTGATAGTGTTGAAAAACCACTTTTCGCACTTGTGTTAGTGTTGATAAACCACTTTTCGCACTTGTGTTTGTGCAGGAAACCACTTTTGCACTTGTATTAGTGTGGAAAAACCACTTTTCGCACTTATGTTAGTGTTGAAAAACCACTTTTCGCACTTGTGTTAGTGTTGAAAAACCACTTTTCGCACTTGTGTTGGTGCAGGAAACCACTTTTGCACATGTATTAGTGTGGAAAAAACACTTTTTGCACTTGTGATAGTGTTGAAAAACCCACCTTTCGCACTTGTGTTAGTGTTGAAAAACAACTTTTCGCACTTGTGATAGTGTTGAAAAACCACTTTTCGCACTTGTGTTGGTGCAGGAAACCACTTTTGCACTTGTATTAGTGTGGAAAAAACACTTTTTGCACTTGTGATAGTGTTGAAAAACCACTTTTCGCACTTGTGTTAGTGTTGAAAAACCACTTTTCGCACTTGTGTTGGTGCAGGAAACCACTTTTGCACTTGTATTAGTGTGGAAAAACCACTTTTTGCACATGTGATATTGTTGAAAAACCACTTTTCGCACTTGTGTTAGTGTTGAAAAACCACTTTTCGCACTTGTGTTGGTGCAGGAAACCACTTTTGCACTTGTATTAGTGTGGAAAAAACACTTTTTGCACTTGTGATATTGTTGAAAAACCACTTTTCGCACTTGTGTTAGTGTTGAAAAACCACTTTTCGCACTTGTGTTGGTGCAGGAAACCACTTTTGCACTTCTATTAGTGTGGAAAAAACACTTTTTGCACTTGTGATAGTGTTGAAAAACCACTTTTCGCACTTGTGTTAGTGTTGATAAACCACTTTTCGCACTTGTGTTTGTGCAGGAAACCACTTTTGCACTTGTATTAGTGTGGAAAAACCACTTTTCGCACTTGTGTTAGTGTTGAAAAACCACTTTTCGCACTTGTGTTAGTGTTGAAAAACCACTTTTCGCACTTGTGTTGGTGCAGGAAACCACTTTTGCACATGTATTAGTGTGGAAAAAACACTTTTTGCACTTGTGATAGTGTTGAAAAACCACTTTTCGCACTTGTGTTAGTGTTGAAAAACCACTTTTCGCACTTGTGTTGGTGCAGGAAACCACTTTTGCACTTGTATTAGTGTGGAAAAAACACTTTTCGCACTTGTGTTAGTCTTGAAAAACCACTTTTCGCACTTGTGTTAGTGTTGAAAAACCACTTTTCGCACTTGTGTTGGTGTTTAAAAACCACTTTTCGCACTTGTGTTGGTGCAGGAAACCACTTTTGCACTTGTATTAGTGTGGAAAAAACACTTTTTGCACTTGTGATAGTGTTGAAAAACCACTTTTCGCACTTGTGTTAATGTTGAAAAACCACTTTTCACACTTGTGTTGGTGCAGGAAACCACTTTTGCACTTGTATTAGTGTGGAAAAAACACTTTTTGCACTTGTGATAGTGTTGAAAAACCACTTTTCGCACTTGTGTTAGCGTTGATAAACCACTTTTCGAACTTGTGTTGGTGCAGGAAACCACTTTTGCACTTGTATTAGTGTGGAAAAACCACTTTTCGCACTTGTGTTAGTGTTGAAAAACCACTTTTCGCACTTGTGTTAGTGTTGAAAAACCACTTTTCGCACTTATCTTGGTGCAGGAAACCACTTTTGCACATGTATTAGTGTGGAAAAAATACTTTTTGCACTTGTGATAGTGTTGAAAAACCACTTCTCGCACTTGTGTTAGTGTTGAAAAACCACTTTTCGCACTTGTGATAGTGTTGAAAAACCACTTTTCGCACTTGTGTTGGTGCAGGAAACCACTTTTGCACTTGTATTAGTGTGGAAAAAACACTTTTTGCACTTGTGATAGTGTTGAAAAACCACTTTCGCACTTGTGTTAGTGTTGAAAAACCACTTTTCGCACTTGTGTTAGTGTTGAAAAACCACTTTTCGCACTTGTGTTAGTGTTGAAAAACCACTTTTTGCACTTGTGTTAGTGTTGAAAAACCACTTTTCGCACTTGTGTTGGTGCAGGAAACCTCTTTTGCACTTGTATGAGTGTGGAAAAAACACTTTTTGCACTTGTGATAGTGTTGAAAAACCACTTTTCGCACTTGTGTTAGTGTTGAAAAACCACTTTTCGCACTTGTGTTGGTGCAGGAAACCACTTTTGCACTTGTATTAGTGTGGAAAAACCACTTTTTGCACATGTGATATTGTTGAAAAACCACTTTTCGCACTTGTGTTAGTGTTGAAAAACCACTTTTCGCACTTGTGTTGGTGCAGGAAACCACTTTTGCACTTGTATTAGTGTGGAAAAAACACTTTTTGCACTTGTGATATTGTTGAAAAACCACTTTTCGCACTTGTGTTAGTGTTGAAAAACCACTTTTCGCACTTGTGTTGGTGCAGGAAACCACTTTTGCACTTGTATTAGTGTGGAAAAAACACTATTTGCACTTGTGATAGTGTTGAAAAACCACTTTTCGCACTTGTGTTAGTGTTGAAAAACCACTTTTCACACTTGTGTTGGTGCAGGAAACCACTTTTGCACTTGTATTAGTGTGGAAAAAACACTTTTTGCACTTGTGATAGTGTTGAAAAACCACTTTTCGCACTTGTGTTAGTGTTGCTAAACCACTTTTCGCACTTGTGTTTGTGCAGGAAACCACTTTTGCACTTGTATTAGTGTGGAAAAACCACTTTTCGCACTTGTGTTAGTGTTGAAAAACCACTTTTCGCACTTGTGTTAGTGTTGAAAAACCACTTTTCGCACTTGTGTTGGTGCAGGAAACCACTTTTGCACATGTATTAGTGTGGAAAAAACACTTTTTGCACTTGTGATAGTGTTGAAAAACCACTTTTCGCACTTGGGTTGGTGCAGGAAACCACTTTTGCACTTGTATTAGTGTGGAAAAAACACTTTTCGCACTTGTGTTAGTGTTGAAAAACCACTTTTCGCACTTGTGATAGTGTTGAAAAACCACTTTTCGCACTTGTGTTGGTGCAGGAAACCACTTTTGCACTTGTATTAGTGTGGAAAAAACACTTTTTGCACTTGTGATAGTGTTGAAAAACCACTTTTCGCACTTGTGTTAATGTTGAAAAACCACTTTTCACACTTGTGTTGGTGCAGGAAACCACTTTTGCACTTGTATTAGTGTGGAAAAAACACTTTTTGCACTTGTGATAGTGTTGAAAAACCACTTTTCGCACTTGTGTTAGTGTTGATAAACCACTTTTCGAACTTGTGTTGGTGCAGGAAACCACTTTTGCACTTGTATTAGTGTGGAAAAACCACTTTTCGCACTTGTGTTAGTGTTGAAAAACCACTTTTCGCACTTGTGTTAGTGTTGAAAAACCACTTTTCGCACTTATCTTGGTGCAGGAAACCACTTTTGCACATGTATTAGTGTGGAAAAAATACTTTTTGCACTTGTGATAGTGTTGAAAAACCACTTCTCGCACTTGTGTTAGTGTTGAAAAACCACTTTTCGCACTTGTGATAGTGTTGAAAAACCACTTTTCGCACTTGTGTTGGTGCAGGAAACCACTTTTGCACTTGTATTAGTGTGGAAAAAACACTTTTTGCACTTGTGATAGTGTTGAAAAACCACTTTCGCACTTGTGTTAGTGTTGAAAAACCACTTTTCGCACTTGTGTTAGTGTTGAAAAACCACTTTTCGCACTTGTGTTAGTGTTGAAAAACCACTTTTTGCACTTGTGTTAGTGTTGAAAAACCACTTTTCGCACTTGTGTTGGTGCAGGAAACCTCTTTTGCACTTGTATGAGTGTGGAAAAAACACTTTTTGCACTTGTGATAGTGTTGAAAAACCACTTTTCGCACTTGTGTTAGTGTTGAAAAACCACTTTTCGCACTTGTGTTGGTGCAGGAAACCACTTTTGCACTTGTATTAGTGTGGAAAAAACACTTTTTGCACTTGTGATAGTGTTGAAAAACCACTTTCGCACTTGTGTTAGTGTTGAAAAACCACTTTTCGCACTTGTGTTAGTGTTGAAAAACCACTTTTCGCACTTGTGTTAGTGTTGAAAAACCACTTTTTGCACTTGTGTTAGTGTTGAAAAACCACTTTTCGCACTTGTGTTGGTGCAGGAAACCTCTTTTGCACTTGTATGAGTGTGGAAAAAACACTTTTTGCACTTGTGATAGTGTTGAAAAACCACTTTTCGCACTTGTGTTAGTGTTGAAAAACCACTTTTCGCACTTGTGTTGGTGCAGGAAACCACTTTTGCACTTGTATTAGTGTGGAAAAACCACTTTTTGCACATGTGATATTGTTGAAAAACCACTTTTCGCACTTGTGTTAGTGTTGAAAAACCACTTTTCGCACTTGTGTTGGTGCAGGAAACCACTTTTGCACTTGTATTAGTGTGGAAAAAACACTTTTTGCACTTGTGATATTGTTGAAAAACCACTTTTCGCACTTGTGTTAGTGTTGAAAAACCACTTTTCGCACTTGTGTTGGTGCAGGAAACCACTTTTGCACTTGTATTAGTGTGGAAAAAACACTATTTGCACTTGTGATATTGTTGAAAAACCACTTTTCGCACTTGTGTTAGTGTTGAAAAACCACTTTTCACACTTGTGTTTGTGCAGGAAACCACTTTTGCACTTGTATTAGTGTGGAAAAAACACTTTTTGCACTTGTGATAGTGTTGAAAAACCACTTTTCGCACTTGTGTTAGTGTTGCTAAACCACTTTTCGCACTTGTGTTTGTGCAGGAAACCACTTTTGCACTTGTATTAGTGTGGAAAAACCACTTTTCGCACTTGTGTTAGTGTTGAAAAACCACTTTTCGCACTTGTGTTAGTGTTGAAAAACCACTTTTCGCACTTGTGTTGGTGCAGGAAACCACTTTTGCACATGTATTAGTGTGGAAAAAACACTTTTTGCACTTGTGATAGTGTTGAAAAACCACTTTTCGCACTTGGGTTGGTGCAGGAAACCACTTTTGCACTTGTATTAGTGTGGAAAAAACACTTTTCGCACTTGTGTTAGTGTTGAAAAACCACTTTTCGCACTTGTGATAGTGTTGAAAAACCACTTTTCGCACTTGTGTTGGTGCAGGAAACAACTTTTGCACTTGTATTAGTGTGGAAAGAACACTTTTTGCACTTGTGATAGTGTTGAAAAACCACTTTTCGCACTTGTGTTAATGTTGAAAAACCACTTTTCACACTTGTGTTGGTGCAGGAAACCACTTTTGCACTTGTATTAGTGTGGAAAAAACACTTTTTGCACTTGTGATAGTGTTGAAAAACCACTTTTCGCACTTGTGTTAGTGTTGATAAACCACTTTTCGAACTTGTGTTGGTGCAGGAAACCACTTTTGCACTTGTATTAGTGTGGAAAAACCACTTTTCGCACTTGTGTTAGTGTTGAAAAACCACTTTTCGCACTTGTGTTAGTGTTGAAAAACCACTTTTCGCACTTATCTTGGTGCAGGAAACCACTTTTGCACATGTATTAGTGTGGAAAAAATACTTTTTGCACTTGTGATAGTGTTGAAAAACCACTTCTCGCACTTGTGTTAGTGTTGAAAAACCACTTTTCGCACTTGTGATAGTGTTGAAAAACCACTTTTCGCACTTGTGTTGGTGCAGGAAACCACTTTTGCACTTGTATTAGTGTGGAAAAAACACTTTTCGCACTTGTGTTAGTGTTGAAAAACCACTTTTCGCACTTGTGTTAGTGTTGAAAAACCACTTTTCGCACTTGTGTTGGTGCAGGAAACCACTTTTGCACTTGTATTAGTGTGGAAAAACCACTTTTCGCACTTGTGTTAGTGTTGAAAAACCACTTTTTGCACTTGTGTTAGTGTTGAAAAACCACTTTTCGCACTTGTGTTGGTGCAGGAAACCACTTTTGCACTTGTATTAGTGTGGAAAAAACACTTTTTGCACTTGTGATAGTGTTGAAAAACCACTTTTTGCACTTGTGTTAGTGTTGAAAAACCACTTTTCGCACTTGTGTTAGTGTTGAAAAAACACTTTTCGCACTTGTGTTGGTGCAGGAAACCACTTTTGCACTTGTATAAGTGTGGAAAAAACACTTTTTGCACTTGTGATAGTGTTGAAAAACCACTTTTCGCACTTGTGTTAGTGTTGAAAAACCACTTTTCGCACTTGTGTTGGTGTTTAAAAACCACTTTTCGCACTTGTGTTGGTGCAGGAAACCACTTTTGCACTTGTATTAGTGTGGAAAAAACACTTTTTGCACTTGTGATAGTGTTGAAAAACCACTTTTCGCACTTGTGTTAGTGTTGAAAAACCACTTTTCACACTTGTGTTGGTGCAGGAAACCACTTTTGCACTTGTATTAGTGTGGAAAAAACACTTTTTGCACTTGTGATAGTGTTGAAAAACCACTTTTCGCACTAGTGTTAGTGTTGATAAACCACTTTTCGCACTTGTGTTTGTGCAGGAAACCACTTTTGCACTTGTATTAGTGTGGAAAAACCACTTTTCGCACTTATGTTAGTGTTGAAAAACCACTTTTCGCACTTGTGTTAGTGTTGAAAAACCACTTTTCGCACTTGTGTTGGTGCAGGAAACCACTTTTGCACATGTATTAGTGTGGAAAAAACACTTTTTGCACTTGTGATAGTGTTGAAAAACCCACTTTTCGCACTTGTGTTAGTGTTGAAAAACAACTTTTCGCACTTGTGATAGTGTTGAAAAACCACTTTTCGCACTTGTGTTGGTGCAGGAAACCACTTTTGCACTTGTATTAGTGTGGAAAAAACACTTTTTGCACTTGTGATAGTGTTGAAAAACCACTTTTCGCACTTGTGTTAGTGTTGAAAAACCACTTTTCGCACTTGTGTTAGTGTTGAAAAACCACTTTTCGCACTTGTGTTAGTGTTGAAAAACCACTTTTCGCACTTGTGTTGGTGCAGGAAACCTCTTTTGCACTTGTATGAGTGTGGAAAAAACACTTTTTGCACTTGTGATAGTGTTGAAAAACCACTTTTCGCACTTGCGTTAGTGTTGAAAAACCACTTTTCGCACTTGTGTTGGTGCAGGAAACCACTTTTGCACTTGTATTGGTGTGGAAAAACCACTTTTTGCACATGTGATATTGTTGAAAAACCACTTTTCGCACTTGTGTTAGTGTTGAAAAACCACTTTTCGCACTTGTGTTGGTGCAGGAAACCACTTTTGCACTTGTATTAGTGTGGAAAAAACACTTTTTGCACTTGTGATATTGTTGAAAAACCACTTTTCGCACTTGTGTTAGTGTTGAAAAACCACTTTTCGCACTTGTGTTGGTGCAGGAAACCACTTTTGCACTTCTATTAGTGTGGAAAAAACACTTTTTGCACTTGTGATAGTGTTGAAAAACCACTTTTCGCACTTGTGTTAGTGTTGATAAACCACTTTTCGCACTTGTATAAGTGTGGAAAAAACACTTTTTGCACTTGTGATAGTGTTGAAAAACCACTTTTCGCACTTGTGTTAGTGTTGAAAAACCACTTTTCGCACTTGTGTTGGTGTTTAAAAACCACTTTTCGCACTTGTGTTGGTGCAGGAAACCACTTTTGCACTTGTATTAGTGTGGAAAAAACACTTTTTGCACTTGTGATAGTGTTGAAAAACCACTTTTCGCACTTGTGTTAGTGTTGAAAAACCACTTTTCACACTTGTGTTGGTCAGGAAACCACTTTTGCACTTGTATTAGTGTGGAAAAAACACTTTATGCACTTGTGATAGTGTTGAAAAACCACTTTTCGCACTTGTGTTAGTGTTGATAAACCACTTTTCGCACTTGTGTTTGTGCAGGAAACCACTTTTGCACTTGTATTAGTGTGGAAAAACCACTTTTCGCACTTATGTTAGTGTTGAAAAACCACTTTTCGCACTTGTGTTAGTGTTGAAAAACCACTTTTCGCACTTGTGTTGGTGCAGGAAACCACTTTTGCACATGTATTAGTGTGGAAAAAACACTTTTTGCACTTGTGATAGTGTTGAAAAACCCACTTTTCGCACTTGTGTTAGTGTTGAAAAACAACTTTTCGCACTTGTGATAGTGTTGAAAAACCACTTTTCGCACTTGTGTTGGTGCAGGAAACCACTTTTGCACTTGTATTAGTGTGGAAAAAACACTTTTTGCACTTGTGATAGTGTTGAAAAACCACTTTTCGCACTTGTGTTAGTGTTGAAAAACCACTTTTCGCACTTGTGTTAGTGTTGAAAAACCACTTTTCGCACTTGTGTTAGTGTTGAAAAACCACTTTTCGCACTTGTGTTGGTGCAGGAAACCACTTTTGCACTTGTATTAGTGTGGAAAAAACACTTTTTGCACTTGTGATATTGTTGAAAAACCACTTTTCGCACTTGTGTTAGTGTTGAAAAACCACTTTTCGCACTTGTGTTGGTGCAGGAAACCACTTTTGCACTTCTATTAGTGTGGAAAAAACACTTTTTGCACTTGTGATAGTGTTGAAAAACCACTTTTCGCACTTGTGTTAGTGTTGATAAACCACTTTTCGCACTTGTGTTTGTGCAGGAAACCACTTTTGCACTTGTATTAGTGTGGAAAAACCACTTTTCGCACTTGTGTTAGTGTTGAAAAACCACTTTTCGCACTTGTGTTAGTGTTGAAAAACCACTTTTCGCACTTGTGTTGGTGCAGGAAACCACTTTTGCACATGTATTAGTGTGGAAAAAACACTTTTTGCACTTGTGATAGTGTTGAAAAACCACTTTTCGCACTTGTGTTAGTGTTGAAAAACCACTTTTCGCACTTGTGTTGGTGCAGGAAACCACTTTTGCACTTGTATTAGTGTGGAAAAAACACTTTTCGCACTTGTGTTAGTCTTGAAAAACCACTTTTCGCACTTGTGTTAGTGTTGAAAAACCACTTTTCGCACTTGTGTTGGTGTTTAAAAACCACTTTTCGCACTTGTGTTGGTGCAGGAAACCACTTTTGCACTTGTATTAGTGTGGAAAAAACACTTTTTGCACTTGTGATAGTGTTGAAAAACCACTTTTCGCACTTGTGTTAATGTTGAAAAACCACTTTTCACACTTGTGTTGGTGCAGGAAACCACTTTTGCACTTGTATTAGTGTGGAAAAAACACTTTTTGCACTTGTGATAGTGTTGAAAAACCACTTTTCGCACTTGTGTTAGTGTTGATAAACCACTTTTCGAACTTGTGTTGGTGCAGGAAACCACTTTTGCACTTGTATTAGTGTGGAAAAACCACTTTTCGCACTTGTGTTAGTGTTGAAAAACCACTTTTCGCACTTGTGTTAGTGTTGAAAAACCACTTTTCGCACTTATCTTGGTGCAGGAAACCACTTTTGCACATGTATTAGTGTGGAAAAAATACTTTTTGCACTTGTGATAGTGTTGAAAAACCACTTCTCGCACTTGTGTTAGTGTTGAAAAACCACTTTTCGCACTTGTGATAGTGTTGAAAAACCACTTTTCGCACTTGTGTTGGTGCAGGAAACCACTTTTGCACTTGTATTAGTGTGGAAAAAACACTTTTTGCACTTGTGATAGTGTTTAAAAACCACTTTCGCACTTGTGTTAGTGTTGAAAAACCACTTTTCGCACTTGTGTTAGTGTTGAAAAACCACTTTTCGCACTTGTGTTAGTGTTGAAAAACCACTTTTTGCACTTGTGTTAGTGTTGAAAAACCACTTTTCGCACTTGTGTTGGTGCAGGAAACCTCTTTTGCACTTGTATGAGTGTGGAAAAAACACTTTTTGCACTTGTGATAGTGTTGAAAAACCACTTTTCGCACTTGTGTTAGTGTTGAAAAACCACTTTTCGCACTTGTGTTGGTGCAGGAAACCACTTTTGCACTTGTATTAGTGTGGAAAAACCACTTTTTGCACATGTGATATTGTTGAAAAACCACTTTTCGCACTTGTGTTAGTGTTGAAAAACCACTTTTCGCACCTGTGTTGGTGCAGGAAACCACTTTTGCACTTGTATTAGTGTGGAAAAAACACTTTTTGCACTTGTGATATTGTTGAAAAACCACTTTTCGCACTTGTGTTAGTGTTGAAAAACCACTTTTCGCACTTGTGATAGTGTTGAAAAACCACTTTTCGCACTTGTGTTGGTGCAGGAAACCACTTTTGCACTTGTATTAGTGTGGAAAAAACACTTTTTGCACTTGTGATAGTGTTGAAAAACCACTTTCGCACTTGTGTTAGTGTTGAAAAACCACTTTTCGCACTTGTGTTAGTGTTGAAAAACCACTTTTCGCACTTGTGTTAGTGTTGAAAAACCACTTTTTGCACTTGTGTTAGTGTTGAAAAACCACTTTTCGCACTTGTGTTGGTGCAGGAAACCTCTTTTGCACTTGTATGAGTGTGGAAAAAACACTTTTTGCACTTGTGATAGTGTTGAAAAACCACTTTTCGCACTTGTGTTAGTGTTGAAAAACCACTTTTCGCACTTGTGTTGGTGCAGGAAACCACTTTTGCACTTGTATTAGTGTGGAAAAACCACTTTTTGCACATGTGATATTGTTGAAAAACCACTTTTCGCACTTGTGTTAGTGTTGAAAAACCACTTTTCGCACTTGTGTTGGTGCAGAAAACCACTTTTGCACTTGTATTAGTGTGGAAAAAACACTTTTTGCACTTGTGATATTGTTGAAAAACCACTTTTCGCACTTGTGTTAGTGTTGAAAAACCACTTTTCGCACTTGTGTTGGTGCAGGAAACCACTTTTGCACTTGTATTAGTGTGGAAAAAACACTATTTGCACTTGTGATAGTGTTGAAAAACCACTTTTCGCACTTGTGTTAGTGTTGAAAAACCACTTTTCACACTTGTGTTGGTGCAGGAAACCACTTTTGCACTTGTATTAGTGTGGAAAAAACACTTTTTGCACTTGTGATAGTGTTGAAAAACCACTTTTCGCACTTGTGTTAGTGTTGCTAAACCACTTTTCGCACTTGTGTTTGTGCAGGAAACCACTTTTGCACTTGTATTAGTGTGGAAAAACCACTTTTCGCACTTGTGTTAGTGTTGAAAAACCACTTTTCGCACTTGTGTTAGTGTTGAAAAACCACTTTTCGCACTTGTGTTGGTGCAGGAAACCACTTTTGCACATGTATTAGTGTGGAAAAAACACTTTTTGCACTTGTGATAGTGTTGAAAAACCACTTTTCGCACTTGGGTTGGTGCAGGAAACCACTTTTGCACTTGTATTAGTGTGGAAAAAACACTTTTCGCACTTGTGTTAGTGTTGAAAAACCACTTTTCGCACTTGTGATAGTGTTGAAAAACCACTTTTCGCACTTGTGTTGGTGCAGGAAACTACTTTTGCACTTGTATTAGTGTGGAAAAACCACTTTTCGCACTTGTGATATTGTTGAAAAACCACTTTTCGCACTTGTGTTAGTGTTGAAAAACCACTTTTCGCACTTGTGTTGGTGCAGGAAACCACTTTTGCACTTGTATTAGTGTGGAAAAAACACTATTTGCACTTGTGATAGTGTTGAAAAACCACTTTTTGCACTTGTGTTAGTGTTGAAAAACCACTTTTCACACTTGTGTTGGTGCAGGAAACTACTTTTGCACTTGTATTAGTGTGGAAAAAACACTTTTTGCACTTGTGATAGTGTTGAAAAACCACTTTTCGCACTTGTGTTAGTGTTGCTAAACCACTTTTCGCACTTGTGTTTGTGCAGGAAACCACTTTTGCACTTGTATTAGTGTGGAAAAACCACTTTTCGCACTTGTGTTAGTGTTGAAAAACGACTTTTCGCACTTGTGTTAGTGTTGAAAAACCACTTTTCGCACTTGTGTTGGTGCAGGAAACCACTTTTGCACATGTATTAGTGTGGAAAAAACACTTTTTGCACTTGTGATAGTGTTGAAAAACCACTTTTCGCACTTGTGTTGGTGCAGGAAACCACTTTTGCACTTGTATTAGTGTGGAAAAAACACTTTTCGCACTTGTGTTAGTGTTGAAAAACCACTTTTCGCACTTGTGATAGTGTTGAAAAACCACTTTTCGCACTTGTGTTGGTGCAGGAAACCACTTTTGCACTTGTATTAGTGTGGAAAAAACACTTTTTGCACTTGTGATAGTGTTGAAAAACCACTTTTCGCACTTGTGTTCGTGTTGAAAAACCATTTTTCGCACTTGTGTTAGTGTTGAAAAACCACTTTTCGCACTTGTTTTAGTGTTGAAAAACCACTTTTCGCACTTGTGTTAGTGTTGAAAAACCACTTTTCGCACTTGTGTTGGTGCAGGAAACCACTTTTGCACTTGTATTAGTGTGGAAAAAACACTTTTTGCACTTGTGATAGTGTTGAAAAACCACTTTTCGCACTTGTGTTAGTGTTGAAAAACCACTTTTCGCACTTGTGTTAGTGTTGAAAAACCACTTTTCGCACTTGTGTTGGTGCAGGAAACCACTTTTGCACTTGTATTAGTGTGGAAAAAACACTTTTTGCACTTGTGATAGTGTTGAAAAACCACTTTTCGCACTTGTGTTAGTGTTGAAAAACCCCTTTTCGCACTTGTGTTGGCGCAGGAAACCACTTTTGCACTTGTATTAGTGTGGAAAAAACACTTTTTGCACTTGTGATAGTGTTGAAAAACCACTTTTCGCACTTGTGTTAGTGTTGAAAAACCACTTTTCGCACTTGTGTTGGTGCAGGAAACCACTTTTGCACTTGTATTAGTGTGGAAAAACCACTTTTCGCACTTGTGTTAGTGTTGAAAAACCACTTTTTGCACTTGTGTTAGTGTTGAAAAACCACTTTTCGCACTTGTGTTGGTGCAGGAAACCACTTTTGCACTTGTATTAGTGTGGAAAAAACACTTTTTGCACTTGTGATAGTGCTGAAAAACCACTTTTTGCACTTGTGTTAGTGTTGAAAAACCACTTTTCGCACTTGTGTTAGTGTTGAAAAAACACTTTTCGCACTTGTGTTGGTGCAGGAAACCACTTTTGCACTTGTATTAGTGTGGAAAAAACACTTTTCGCACTTGTGTTAGTCTTGAAAAAACACTTTTCGCACTTGTGTTAGTGTTGAAAAACCACTTTTTGCACTTGTGTTGGTGTTTAAAAACCACTTTTCGCACTTGTGTTGGTGCAGGAAACCACTTTTGCACTTGTATTAGTGTGGAAAAAACACTTTTTGCACTTGTGATAGTGTTGAAAAACCACTTTTCGCACTTGTGTTAGTGTTGAAAGACCACTTTTCGCACTTGTGTTGGTGCAGGAAACCACTTTTGCACTTGTATTAGTGTGGAAAAAACACTTTTTGCACTTGTGATAGTGTTGAAAAACCACTTTTCGCACTTGTGTTAGTGTTGAAAAACCACTTTTCGCACTTGTGTTTGTGCAGGAAACCACTTTTGCACTTGTATTAGTGTGGAAAAACCACTTTTCGCACTTGTGTTAGTGTTGAAAAACCACTTTTCGCACTTGTGTTAGTGTTGAAAAACCACTTTTCGCACTTGTGTTGGTGCAGGAAACCACTTGTGCACTTGTATTAGTGTGGAAAAAACACTTTTTGCACTTGTGATAGTGTTGAAAAACCACTTTTCGCACTTGTGTTCGTGTTGAAAAACCACTTTTCGCACTTGTGTTAGTGTTGAAAAACCACTTTTCGCACTTGTTTTAGTGTTGAAAAACCACTTTTCGCACTTGTGTTAGTGTTGAAAAACCACTTTTCGCACTTGTGTTGGTGCAGGAAACCACTTTTGCACTTGTATTAGTGTGGAAAAAACACTTTTTGCACTTGTGATAGTGTTGAAAAACCACTTTTCGCACTTGTGTTAGTGTTGAAAAACCACTTTTCGCACTTGTGTTAGTGTTGAAAAACCACTTTTCGCACTTGTGTTGGTGCAGGAAACCACTTTTGCACTTGTATTAGTGTGGAAAAAACACTTTTTGCACTTGTGATAGTGTTGAAAAACCACTTTTCGCACTTGTGTTAGTGTTGAAAAACCCCTTTTCGCACTTGTGTTGGCGCAGGAAACCACTTTTGCACTTGTATTAGTGTGGAAAAAACACTTTTTGCACTTGTGATAGTGTTGAAAAACCACTTTTCGCACTTGTGTTAGTGTTGAAAAACCACTTTTCGCACTTGTGTTAGTGTTGAAAAACCACTTTTCGCACTTGTGATAGTGTTGAAAAACCACTTTTCGCACTTGTGTTGGTGCAGGAAACCACTTTTGCACTTGTATTAGTGTGGAAAAAACACTTTTTGCACTTGTGATAGTGTTGAAAAACCACTTTCGCACTTGTGTTAGTGTTGAAAAACCACTTTTCGCACTTGTGTTAGTGTTGAAAAACCACTTTTCGCACTTGTGTTAGTGTTGAAAAACCACTTTTTGCACTTGTGTTAGTGTTGAAAAACCACTTTTCGCACTTGTGTTGGTGCAGGAAACCTCTTTTGCACTTGTATGAGTGTGGAAAAAACACTTTTTGCACTTGTGATAGTGTTGAAAAACCACTTTTCGCACTTGTGTTAGTGTTGAAAAACCACTTTTCGCACTTGTGTTGGTGCAGGAAACCACTTTTGCACTTGTATTAGTGTGGAAAAACCACTTTTTGCACATGTGATATTGTTGAAAAACCACTTTTCGCACTTGTGTTAGTGTTGAAAAACTACTTTTCGCACTTGTGTTGGTGCAGGAAACCACTTTTGCACTTGTAGTAGTGTGGAAAAAACACTTTTTGCACTTGTGATATTGTTGAAAAACCACTTTTCGCACTTGTGTTAGTGTTGAAAAACCACTTTTCGCACTTGTGATAGTGTTGAAAAACCACTTTTCGCACTTGTGTTGGTGCAGGAAACCACTTTTGCACTTGTATTAGTGTGGAAAAAACACTTTTTGCACTTGTGATAGTGTTGAAAAACCACTTTCGCACTTGTGTTAGTGTTGAAAAACCACTTTTCGCACTTGTGTTAGTGTTGAAAAACCACTTTTCGCACTTGTGTTAGTGTTGAAAAACCACTTTTTGCACTTGTGTTAGTGTTGAAAAACCACTTTTCGCACTTGTGTTGGTGCAGGAAACCTCTTTTGCACTTGTATGAGTGTGGAAAAAACACTTTTTGCACTTGTGATAGTGTTGAAAAACCACTTTTCGCACTTGTGTTAGTGTTGAAAAACCACTTTTCGCACTTGTGTTGGTGCAGGAAACCACTTTTGCACTTGTATTAGTGTGGAAAAACCACTTTTTGCACATGTGATATTGTTGAAAAACCACTTTTCGCACTTGTGTTAGTGTTGAAAAACCACTTTTCGCACTTGTGTTGGTGCAGAAAACCACTTTTGCACTTGTATTAGTGTGGAAAAAACACTTTTTGCACTTGTGATATTGTTGAAAAACCACTTTTCGCACTTGTGTTAGTGTTGAAAAACCACTTTTCGCACTTGTGTTGGTGCAGGAAACCACTTTTGCACTTGTATTAGTGTGGAAAAAACACTATTTGCACTTGTGATAGTGTTGAAAAACCACTTTTCGCACTTGTGTTAGTGTTGAAAAACCACTTTTCACACTTGTGTTGGTGCAGGAAACCACTTTTGCACTTGTATTAGTGTGGAAAAAACACTTTTTGCACTTGTGATAGTGTTGAAAAACCACTTTTCGCACTTGTGTTAGTGTTGCTAAACCACTTTTCACACTTGTGTTTGTGCAGGAAACCACTTTTGCACTTGTATTAGTGTGGAAAAACCACTTTTCGCACTTGTGTTAGTGTTGAAAAACCACTTTTCGCACTTGTGTTAGTGTTGAAAAACCACTTTTCGCACTTGGGTTGGTGCAGTAAACCACTTTTGCACTTGTATTAGTGTGGAAAAAACACTTTTCGCACTTGTGTTAGTGTTGAAAAACCACTTTTCGCACTTGTGATAGTGTTGAAAAACCACTTTTCGCACTTGTGTTGGTGCAGAAAACCACTTTTGCACTTGTATTAGTGTGGAAAAAACACTTTTTGCACTTGTGATATTGTTGAAAAACCACTTTTCGCACTTGTGTTAGTGTTGAAAAACCACTTTTCGCACTTGTGTTGGTGCAGGAAACCACTTTTGCACTTGTATTAGTGTGGAAAAAACACTATTTGCACTTGTGATAGTGTTGAAAAACCACTTTTCGCACTTGTGTTAGTGTTGAAAAACCACTTTTCACACTTGTGTTGGTGCAGGAAACCACTTTTGCACTTGTATTAGTGTGGAAAAAACACTTTTTGCACTTGTGATAGTGTTGAAAAACCACTTTTCGCACTTGTGTTAGTGTTGCTAAACCACTTTTCACACTTGTGTTTGTGCAGGAAACCACTTTTGCACTTGTATTAGTGTGGAAAAACCACTTTTCGCACTTGTGTTAGTGTTGAAAAACCACTTTTCGCACTTGTGTTAGTGTTGAAAAACCACTTTTCGCACTTGGGTTGGTGCAGTAAACCACTTTTGCACTTGTATTAGTGTGGAAAAAACACTTTTCGCACTTGTGTTAGTGTTGAAAAACCACTTTTCGCACTTGTGATAGTGTTGAAAAACCACTTTTCGCACTTGTGTTGGTGCAGGAAACTACTTTTGCACTTGTATTAGTGTGGAAAAACCACTTTTCGCACTTGTGATATTGTTGAAAAACCACTTTTCGCACTTGTGTTAGTGTTGAAAAACCACTTTTCGCACTTGTGTTGGTGCAGGAAACCACTTTTGCACTTGTATTAGTGTGGAAAAAACACTATTTGCACTTGTGATAGTGTTGAAAAACCACTTTTCGCACTTGTGTTAGTGTTGAAAAACCACTTTTCACACTTGTGTTGGTGCAGGAAACTACTTTTGCACTTGTATTAGTGTGGAAAAAACACTTTTTGCACTTGTGATAGTGTTGAAAAACCACTTTTCGCACTTGTGTTAGTGTTGCTAAACCACTTTTCGCACTTGTGTTTGTGCAGGAAACCACTTTTGCACTTGTATTAGTGTGGAAAAACCACTTTTCGCACTTGTGTTAGTGTTGAAAAACGACTTTTCGCACTTGTGTTAGTGTTGAAAAACCACTTTTTGCACTTGTGTTGGTGCAGGAAACCACTTTTGCACATGTATTAGTGTGGAAAAAACACTTTTTGCACTTGTGATAGTGTTGAAAAACCACTTTTCGCACTTGTGTTGGTGCAGGAAACCACTTTTGCACTTGTATTAGTGTGGAAAAAACACTTTTCGCACTTGTGTTAGTGTTGAAAAACCACTTTTCGCACTTGTGATAGTGTTGAAAAACCACTTTTCGCACTTGTGTTGGTGCAGGAAACCACTTTTGCACTTGTATTAGTGTGGAAAAAACACTTTTTGCACTTGTGATAGTGTTGAAAAACCACTTTTCGCACTTGTGTTCGTGTTGAAAAACCATTTTTCGCACTTGTGTTAGTGTTGAAAAACCACTTTTCGCACTTGTTTTAGTGTTGAAAAACCACTTTTCGCACTTGTGTTAGTGTTGAAAAACCACTTTTCGCACTTGTGTTGGTGCAGGAAACCACTTTTGCACTTGTATTAGTGTGGAAAAAACACTTTTTGCACTTGTGATAGTGTTGAAAAACCACTTTTCGCACTTGTGTTAGTGTTGAAAAACCACTTTTCGCACTTGTGTTAGTGTTGAAAAACCACTTTTCGCACTTGTGTTGGTGCAGGAAACCACTTTTGCACTTGTATTAGTGTGGAAAAAACACTTTTTGCACTTGTGATAGTGTTGAAAAACCACTTTTCGCACTTGTGTTAGTGTTGAAAAACCCCTTTTCGCACTTGTGTTGGCGCAGGAAACCACTTTTGCACTTGTATTAGTGTGGAAAAAACACTTTTTGCACTTGTGATAGTGTTGAAAAACCACTTTTCGCACTTGTGTTAGTGTTGAAAAACCACTTTTCGCACTTGTGTTGGTGCAGGAAACCACTTTTGCACTTGTATTAGTGTGGAAAAACCACTTTTCGCACTTGTGTTAGTGTTGAAAAACCACTTTTTGCACTTGTGTTAGTGTTGAAAAACCACTTTTCGCACTTGTGTTGGTGCAGGAAACCACTTTTGCACTTGTATTAGTGTGGAAAAAACACTTTTTGCACTTGTGATAGTGCTGAAAAACCACTTTTTGCACTTGTGTTAGTGTTGAAAAACCACTTTTCGCACTTGTGTTAGTGTTGAAAAAACACTTTTCGCACTTGTGTTGGTGCAGGAAACCACTTTTGCACTTGTATTAGTGTGGAAAAAACACTTTTCGCACTTGTGTTAGTCTTGAAAAAACACTTTTCGCACTTGTGTTAGTGTTGAAAAACCACTTTTTGCACTTGTGTTGGTGTTTAAAAACCACTTTTCGCACTTGTGTTGGTGCAGGAAACCACTTTTGCACTTGTATTAGTGTGGAAAAAACACTTTTTGCACTTGTGATAGTGTTGAAAAACCACTTTTCGCACTTGTGTTAGTGTTGAAAGACCACTTTTCGCACTTGTGTTGGTGCAGGAAACCACTTTTGCACTTGTATTAGTGTGGAAAAAACACTTTTTGCACTTGTGATAGTGTTGAAAAACCACTTTTCGCACTTGTGTTAGTGTTGAAAAACCACTTTTCGCACTTGTGTTTGTGCAGGAAACCACTTTTGCACTTGTATTAGTGTGGAAAAACCACTTTTCGCACTTGTGTTAGTGTTGAAAAACCACTTTTCGCACTTGTGTTAGTGTTGAAAAACCACTTTTCGCACTTGTGTTGGTGCAGGAAACCACTTGTGCACTTGTATTAGTGTGGAAAAAACACTTTTTGCACTTGTGATAGTGTTGAAAAACCACTTTTCGCACTTGTGTTCGTGTTGAAAAACCACTTTTCGCACTTGTGTTAGTGTTGAAAAACCACTTTTCGCACTTGTTTTAGTGTTGAAAAACCACTTTTCGCACTTGTGTTAGTGTTGAAAAACCACTTTTCGCACTTGTGTTGGTGCAGGAAACCACTTTTGCACTTGTATTAGTGTGGAAAAAACACTTTTTGCACTTGTGATAGTGTTGAAAAACCACTTTTCGCACTTGTGTTAGTGTTGAAAAACCACTTTTCGCACTTGTGTTAGTGTTGAAAAACCACTTTTCGCACTTGTGTTGGTGCAGGAAACCACTTTTGCACTTGTATTAGTGTGGAAAAAACACTTTTTGCACTTGTGATAGTGTTGAAAAACCACTTTTCGCACTTGTGTTAGTGTTGAAAAACCCCTTTTCGCACTTGTGTTGGCGCAGGAAACCACTTTTGCACTTGTATTAGTGTGGAAAAAACACTTTTTGCACTTGTGATAGTGTTGAAAAACCACTTTTCGCACTTGTGTTAGTGTTGAAAAACCACTTTTCGCACTTGTGTTGGTGCAGGAAACCACTTTTGCACTTGTATTAGTGTGGAAAAACCACTTTTCGCACTTGTGTTAGTGTTGAAAAACCACTTTTTGCACTTGTGTTAGTGTTGAAAAACCACTTTTCGCACTTGTGTTGGTGCAGGAAACCACTTTTGCACTTGTATTAGTGTGGAAAAAACACTTTTTGCACTTGTGATAGTGTTGAAAAACCACTTTTTGCACTTGTGTTAGTGTTGAAAAACCACTTTTCGCACTTGTGTTAGTGTTGAAAAAACACTTTTCGCACTTGTGTTGGTGCAGGAAACCACTTTTGCACTTGTATAAGTGTGGAAAAAACACTTTTTGCACTTGTGATAGTGTTGAAAAACCACTTTTCGCACTTGTGTTAGTGTTGAAAAACCACTTTTCGCACTTGTGTTGGTGTTTAAAAACCACTTTTCGCACTTGTGTTGGTGCAGGAAACCACTTTTGCACTTGTATTAGTGTGGAAAAAACACTTTTTGCACTTGTGATAGTGTTGAAAAACCACTTTTCGCACTTGTGTTAGTGTTGAAAAACCACTTTTCACACTTGTGTTGGTGCAGGAAACCACTTTTGCACTTGTATTAGTGTGGAAAAAACACTTTTTGCACTTGTGATAGTGTTGAAAAACCACTTTTCGCACTTGTGTTAGTGTTGATAAACCACTTTTCGCACTTGTGTTTGTGCAGGAAACCACTTTTGCACTTGTATTAGTGTGGAAAAACCACTTTTCGCACTTATGTTAGTGTTGAAAAACCACTTTTCGCACTTGTGTTAGTGTTGAAAAACCACTTTTCGCACTTGTGTTGGTGCAGGAAACCACTTTTGCACATGTATTAGTGTGGAAAAAACACTTTTTGCACTTGTGATAGTGTTGAAAAACCCACCTTTCGCACTTGTGTTAGTGTTGAAAAACAACTTTTCGCACTTGTGATAGTGTTGAAAAACCACTTTTCGCACTTGTGTTGGTGCAGGAAACCACTTTTGCACTTGTATTAGTGTGGAAAAAACACTTTTTGCACTTGTGATAGTGTTGAAAAACCACTTTTCGCACTTGTGTTAGTGTTGAAAAACCACTTTTCGCACTTGTGTTAGTGTTGAAAAACCACTTTTCGCACTTGTGTTAGTGTTGAAAAACCACTTTTCGCACTTGTGTTAGTGTTGAAAAACCACTTTTCGCACTTGTGTTGGTGCAGGAAACCTCTTTTGCACTTGTATGAGTGTGGAAAAAACACTTTTTGCACTTGTGATAGTGTTGAAAAACCACTTTTCGCACTTGTGTTAGTGTTGAAAAACCACTTTTCGCACTTGTGTTGGTGCAGGAAACCACTTTTGCACTTGTATTAGTGTGGAAAAACCACTTTTTGCACATGTGATATTGTTGAAAAACCACTTTTCGCACTTGTGTTAGTGTTGAAAAACCACTTTTCGCACTTGTGTTGGTGCAGGAAACCACTTTTGCACTTGTATTAGTGTGGAAAAAACACTTTTTGCACTTGTGATATTGTTGAAAAACCACTTTTCGCACTTGTGTTAGTGTTGAAAAACCACTTTTCGCACTTGTGTTGGTGCAGGAAACCACTTTTGCACTTCTATTAGTGTGGAAAAAACACTTTTTGCACTTGTGATAGTGTTGAAAAACCACTTTTCGCACTTGTGTTAGTGTTGATAAACCACTTTTCGCACTTGTGTTTGTGCAGGAAACCACTTTTGCACTTGTATTAGTGTGGAAAAACCACTTTTCGCACTTGTGTTAGTGTTGAAAAACCACTTTTCGCACTTGTGTTAGTGTTGAAAAACCACTTTTCGCACTTGTGTTGGTGCAGGAAACCACTTTTGCACATGTATTAGTGTGGAAAAAACACTTTTTGCACTTGTGATAGTGTTGAAAAACCACTTTTCGCACTTGTGTTAGTGTTGAAAAACCACTTTTCGCACTTGTGTTGGTGCAGGAAACCACTTTTGCACTTGTATTAGTGTGGAAAAAACACTTTTCGCACTTGTGTTAGTCTTGAAAAACCACTTTTCGCACTTGTGTTAGTGTTGAAAAACCACTTTTCGCACTTGTGTTGGTGTTTAAAAACCACTTTTCGCACTTGTGTTGGTGCAGGAAACCACTTTTGCACTTGTATTAGTGTGGAAAAAACACTTTTTGCACTTGTGATAGTGTTGAAAAACCACTTTTCGCACTTGTGTTAATGTTGAAAAACCACTTTTCACACTTGTGTTGGTGCAGGAAACCACTTTTGCACTTGTATTAGTGTGGAAAAAACACTTTTTGCACTTGTGATAGTGTTGAAAAACCACTTTTCGCACTTGTGTTAGTGTTGATAAACCACTTTTCGAACTTGTGTTGGTGCAGGAAACCACTTTTGCACTTGTATTAGTGTGGAAAAACCACTTTTCGCACTTGTGTTAGTGTTGAAAAACCACTTTTCGCACTTGTGTTAGTGTTGAAAAACCACTTTTCGCACTTATCTTGGTGCAGGAAACCACTTTTGCACATGTATTAGTGTGGAAAAAATACTTTTTGCACTTGTGATAGTGTTGAAAAACCACTTCTCGCACTTGTGTTAGTGTTGAAAAACCACTTTTCGCACTTGTGATAGTGTTGAAAAACCACTTTTCGCACTTGTGTTGGTGCAGGAAACCACTTTTGCACTTGTATTAGTGTGGAAAAAACACTTTTTGCACTTGTGATAGTGTTGAAAAACCACTTTCGCACTTGTGTTAGTGTTGAAAAACCACTTTTCGCACTTGTGTTAGTGTTGAAAAACCACTTTTCGCACTTGTGTTAGTGTTGAAAAACCACTTTTTGCACTTGTGTTAGTGTTGAAAAACCACTTTTCGCACTTGTGTTGGTGCAGGAAACCTCTTTTGCACTTGTATGAGTGTGGAAAAAACACTTTTTGCACTTGTGATAGTGTTGAAAAACCACTTTTCGCACTTGTGTTAGTGTTGAAAAACCACTTTTCGCACTTGTGTTGGTGCAGGAAACCACTTTTGCACTTGTATTAGTGTGGAAAAACCACTTTTTGCACATGTGATATTGTTGAAAAACCACTTTTCGCACTTGTGTTAGTGTTGAAAAACCACTTTTCGCACTTGTGTTGGTGCAGGAAACCACTTTTGCACTTGTATTAGTGTGGAAAAAACACTTTTTGCACTTGTGATATTGTTGAAAAACCACTTTTCGCACTTGTGTTAGTGTTGAAAAACCACTTTTCGCACTTGTGTTGGTGCAGGAAACCACTTTTGCACTTGTATTAGTGTGGAAAAAACACTATTTGCACTTGTGATAGTGTTGAAAAACCACTTTTCGCACTTGTGTTAGTGTTGAAAAACCACTTTTCACACTTGTGTTGGTGCAGGAAACCACTTTTGCACTTGTATTAGTGTGGAAAAAACACTTTTTGCACTTGTGATAGTGTTGAAAAACCACTTTTCGCACTTGTGTTAGTGTTGCTAAACCACTTTTCGCACTTGTGTTTGTGCAGGAAACCACTTTTGCACTTGTATTAGTGTGGAAAAACCACTTTTCGCACTTGTGTTAGTGTTGAAAAACCACTTTTCGCACTTGTGTTAGTGTTGAAAAACCACTTTTCGCACTTGTGTTGGTGCAGGAAACCACTTTTGCACATGTATTAGTGTGGAAAAAACACTTTTTGCACTTGTGATAGTGTTGAAAAACCACTTTTCGCACTTGGGTTGGTGCAGGAAACCACTTTTGCACTTGTATTAGTGTGGAAAAAACACTTTTCGCACTTGTGTTAGTGTTGAAAAACCACTTTTCGCACTTGTGATAGTGTTGAAAAACCACTTTTCGCACTTGTGTTGGTGCAGGAAACCACTTTTGCACTTGTATTAGTGTGGAAAAAACACTTTTTGCACTTGTGATAGTGTTGAAAAACCACTTTTCGCACTTGTGTTAATGTTGAAAAACCACTTTTCACACTTGTGTTGGTGCAGGAAACCACTTTTGCACTTGTATTAGTGTGGAAAAAACACTTTTTGCACTTGTGATAGTGTTGAAAAACCACTTTTCGCACTTGTGTTAGTGTTGATAAACCACTTTTCGAACTTGTGTTGGTGCAGGAAACCACTTTTGCACTTGTATTAGTGTGGAAAAACCACTTTTCGCACTTGTGTTAGTGTTGAAAAACCACTTTTCGCACTTGTGTTAGTGTTGAAAAACCACTTTTCGCACTTATCTTGGTGCAGGAAACCACTTTTGCACATGTATTAGTGTGGAAAAAATACTTTTTGCACTTGTGATAGTGTTGAAAAACCACTTCTCGCACTTGTGTTAGTGTTGAAAAACCACTTTTCGCACTTGTGATAGTGTTGAAAAACCACTTTTCGCACTTGTGTTGGTGCAGGAAACCACTTTTGCACTTGTATTAGTGTGGAAAAAACACTTTTTGCACTTGTGATAGTGTTGAAAAACCACTTTCGCACTTGTGTTAGTGTTGAAAAACCACTTTTCGCACTTGTGTTAGTGTTGAAAAACCACTTTTCGCACTTGTGTTAGTGTTGAAAAACCACTTTTTGCACTTGTGTTAGTGTTGAAAAACCACTTTTCGCACTTGTGTTGGTGCAGGAAACCTCTTTTGCACTTGTATGAGTGTGGAAAAAACACTTTTTGCACTTGTGATAGTGTTGAAAAACCACTTTTCGCACTTGTGTTAGTGTTGAAAAACCACTTTTCGCACTTGTGTTGGTGCAGGAAACCACTTTTGCACTTGTATTAGTGTGGAAAAAACACTTTTTGCACTTGTGATAGTGTTGAAAAACCACTTTCGCACTTGTGTTAGTGTTGAAAAACCACTTTTCGCACTTGTGTTAGTGTTGAAAAACCACTTTTCGCACTTGTGTTAGTGTTGAAAAACCACTTTTTGCACTTGTGTTAGTGTTGAAAAACCACTTTTCGCACTTGTGTTGGTGCAGGAAACCTCTTTTGCACTTGTATGAGTGTGGAAAAAACACTTTTTGCACTTGTGATAGTGTTGAAAAACCACTTTTCGCACTTGTGTTAGTGTTGAAAAACCACTTTTCGCACTTGTGTTGGTGCAGGAAACCACTTTTGCACTTGTATTAGTGTGGAAAAACCACTTTTTGCACATGTGATATTGTTGAAAAACCACTTTTCGCACTTGTGTTAGTGTTGAAAAACCACTTTTCGCACTTGTGTTGGTGCAGGAAACCACTTTTGCACTTGTATTAGTGTGGAAAAAACACTTTTTGCACTTGTGATATTGTTGAAAAACCACTTTTCGCACTTGTGTTAGTGTTGAAAAACCACTTTTCGCACTTGTGTTGGTGCAGGAAACCACTTTTGCACTTGTATTAGTGTGGAAAAAACACTATTTGCACTTGTGATAGTGTTGAAAAACCACTTTTCGCACTTGTGTTAGTGTTGAAAAACCACTTTTCACACTTGTGTTGGTGCAGGAAACCACTTTTGCACTTGTATTAGTGTGGAAAAAACACTTTTTGCACTTGTGATAGTGTTGAAAAACCACTTTTCGCACTTGTGTTAGTGTTGCTAAACCACTTTTCGCACTTGTGTTTGTGCAGGAAACCACTTTTGCACTTGTATTAGTGTGGAAAAACCACTTTTCGCACTTGTGTTAGTGTTGAAAAACCACTTTTCGCACTTGTGTTAGTGTTGAAAAACCACTTTTCGCACTTGTGTTGGTGCAGGAAACCACTTTTGCACATGTATTAGTGTGGAAAAAACACTTTTTGCACTTGTGATAGTGTTGAAAAACCACTTTTCGCACTTGGGTTGGTGCAGGAAACCACTTTTGCACTTGTATTAGTGTGGAAAAAACACTTTTCGCACTTGTGTTAGTGTTGAAAAACCACTTTTCGCACTTGTGATAGTGTTGAAAAACCACTTTTCGCACTTGTGTTGGTGCAGGAAACAACTTTTGCACTTGTATTAGTGTGGAAAGAACACTTTTTGCACTTGTGATAGTGTTGAAAAACCACTTTTCGCACTTGTGTTAATGTTGAAAAACCACTTTTCACACTTGTGTTGGTGCAGGAAACCACTTTTGCACTTGTATTAGTGTGGAAAAAACACTTTTTGCACTTGTGATAGTGTTGAAAAACCACTTTTCGCACTTGTGTTAGTGTTGATAAACCACTTTTCGAACTTGTGTTGGTGCAGGAAACCACTTTTGCACTTGTATTAGTGTGGAAAAACCACTTTTCGCACTTGTGTTAGTGTTGAAAAACCACTTTTCGCACTTGTGTTAGTGTTGAAAAACCACTTTTCGCACTTATCTTGGTGCAGGAAACCACTTTTGCACATGTATTAGTGTGGAAAAAATACTTTTTGCACTTGTGATAGTGTTGAAAAACCACTTCTCGCACTTGTGTTAGTGTTGAAAAACCACTTTTCGCACTTGTGATAGTGTTGAAAAACCACTTTTCGCACTTGTGTTGGTGCAGGAAACCACTTTTGCACTTGTATTAGTGTGGAAAAAACACTTTTCGCACTTGTGTTAGTGTTGAAAAACCACTTTTCGCACTTGTGTTAGTGTTGAAAAACCACTTTTCGCACTTGTGTTGGTGCAGGAAACCACTTTTGCACTTGTATTAGTGTGGAAAAACCACTTTTCGCACTTGTGTTAGTGTTGAAAAACCACTTTTTGCACTTGTGTTAGTGTTGAAAAACCACTTTTCGCACTTGTGTTGGTGCAGGAAACCACTTTTGCACTTGTATTAGTGTGGAAAAAACACTTTTTGCACTTGTGATAGTGTTGAAAAACCACTTTTTGCACTTGTGTTAGTGTTGAAAAACCACTTTTCGCACTTGTGTTAGTGTTGAAAAAACACTTTTCGCACTTGTGTTGGTGCAGGAAACCACTTTTGCACTTGTATAAGTGTGGAAAAAACACTTTTTGCACTTGTGATAGTGTTGAAAAACCACTTTTCGCACTTGTGTTAGTGTTGAAAAACCACTTTTCGCACTTGTGTTGGTGTTTAAAAACCACTTTTCGCACTTGTGTTGGTGCAGGAAACCACTTTTGCACTTGTATTAGTGTGCAAAAAACACTTTTTGCACTTGTGATAGTGTTGAAAAACCACTTTTCGCACTTGTGTTAGTGTTGAAAAACCACTTTTCACACTTGTGTTGGTGCAGGAAACCACTTTTGCACTTGTATTAGTGTGGAAAAAACACTTTTTGCACTTGTGATAGTGTTGAAAAACCACTTTTCGCACTTGTGTTAGTGTTGATAAACCACTTTTCGCACTTGTGTTTGTGCAGGAAACCACTTTTGCACTTGTATTAGTGTGAAAAACCACTTTTCGCACTTATGTTAGTGTTGAAAAACCACTTTTCGCACTTGTGTTAGTGTTGAAAAACCACTTTTCGCACTTGTGTTGGTGCAGGAAACCACTTTTGCACATGTTTTAGTGTGGAAAAAACACTTTTTGCACTTGTGATAGTGTTGAAAAACCCACTTTTCGCACTTGTGTTAGTGTTGAAAAACAACTTTTCGCACTTGTGATAGTGTTGAAAAACCACTTTTCGCACTTGTGTTGGTGCAGGAAACCACTTTTGCACTTGTATTAGTGTGGAAAAAACACTTTTTGCACTTGTGATAGTGTTGAAAAACCACTTTTCGCACTTGTGTTAGTGTTGAAAAACCACTTTTCGCACTTGTGTTAGTGTTGAAAACCACTTTTCGCACTTGTGTTAGTGTTGAAAAACCACTTTTCGCACTTGTGTTGGTGCAGGAAACCTCTTTTGCACTTGTATGAGTGTGGAAAAAACACTTTTTGCACTTGTGATAGTGTTGAAAAACCACTTTTCGCACTTGCGTTAGTGTTGAAAAACCACTTTTCGCACTTGTGTTGGTGCAGGAAACCACTTTTGCACTTGTATTGGTGTGGAAAAACCACTTTTTGCACATGTGATATTGTTGAAAAACCACTTTTCGCACTTGTGTTAGTGTTGAAAAACCACTTTTCGCACTTGTGTTGGTGCAGGAAACCACTTTTGCACTTGTATTAGTGTGGAAAAAACACTTTTTGCACTTGTGATATTGTTGAAAAACCACTTTTCGCACTTGTGTTAGTGTTGAAAAACCACTTTTCGCACTTGTGTTGGTGCAGGA
>NW_027618777.1:0-61815 GCF_964187855.1 Myxine glutinosa
CCCGCCTCTGGAACAAACTCCCCCAACTCCATTCAATCCCACTCCACCGTCCAGGATTTTAAAACAGCTGTTCACCGCCATCTCTTATCTTCCCCCATCCAAAACCTTGATCTTTTCTACCCCCATTAATCCACCCCGAACCCAACTCCTTCAAATTCCCTGTTTTCTTTCCTGAAAGCCCCTGTTTGGCCGATATTGTTTACCCTTTGTACCTCGCCTCAGTCCTCTCTTCCACAGATGTCCCTGTTCCCTATATAATATGTTGTGTGTTAGCTTTCATAGGAGCCTCGACCAAGTATACCAAAACATTTTTTTGATGTAGTTTACTTCAAAAAAGACCGACGGTAATTTCTTGGTCTGTTTTAACATCCAACATTTTATGGTATCACATTTAATTAATAATTTTATGGTATCACATGTAATTAATAATTTTATGGTATCACATTTAATTAATAATTTTATGGTATCACATTTAATTAATAATTTTATGGTATCACATTTAATTAATAATTTTATGGTATCACATTTAATTAAGAATTTTATGGTATCACATTTAATTAATAATTTTATGGTATCACATTTAATTAATAATTTTATGGTATCACATTTAATTAATAATTTTATGGTATCACATTTAATTAATAATTTTATGGTATCACATTTAATTAATAATTTTATGGTATCACATTTAATTAATAATTTTATGGTATCACATTTAATTAATAATTTTATGGTATCACATTTAATTAATAATTTTATGGTATCACATTTAATTAATAATTTTATGGTATCACATTTAATTAATAATTTTATGGTATCACATTTAATTAATAATTTTATGGTATCACATTTAATTAATAATTTTATGGTATCACATTTAATTAATAATTTTATGGTATCAGTAGTGTAATAATGTTGCTTCTGGGACACCTCCGTTTAACATGGGAAATCCCTATCTAATGTCATTTACCCCCTTGTCTTTTTCAAAAATCATAAACACCTCTATTTCTCCCACCCTCATCTTTATGAACCTTTTGTCTGTAGTACCTATCCTTAATGTTGTTCATTAGACCACTCAAACACTACAAATATTTGTTTTCTCTTATAGACCTATCATCCTTCTTCTACATATCATCTGGCAGATTAATCTTTGACCCATTCACTTCCATATTGCCCCTAAAGACCTCTATTTCTCTCACCCTGTTCTTTACGAACCTTCTAACCTTTTGACATGCTATCCTTATTCATTAGACCACTTAAACACCTGTGATCCTTCTGACCTTATGGACCTTTTAACCTTTTACTCTTAATATCATCTGGTGAATATAACCCACTCAAACAACGACCCTACAAATATTTGTTTATGTGTGGGAAATAATTTAATTCTCTTGCCACTCTCTTCACCATCTAATATATTAACAAAAAATATGTTTGAGTTTGGTTCTTTATTAAGATATTTTAACTGAGCTAAGATAAAATGGTAAACCTCCCTCAATGTTCTTGTTTGAGCACCTCCAGTGCCACATACCATTTTAAAATTAAAGTATATATTTTCCTGACAACCATCAAAGTTTTCCGTCCACTCAAAAATATTTCCATCTTTTTTACCCAATTCACCGGTATTTAAATTAATTCTCTTATTTGTTTTGTGAATTTTTTTACCAGTTGCCTTTTCAATTATACCTATTTGATATTTTTCACATTCATTATGTTTTCCATTTATATACCAAGGTTGATTACACCTCCACTCTTTAGTCTGGTTGATACTTGGTTCTATCATTTATATAATAGTAAAAAAGGCGGCGGTAGCCCGTTAAAATCCCCAACCCCCCCCCCCCCCTTTTTAACTTATCACTTATATATATCTTATCACTTATATATATCTTATCACTTATGTATATCTTATCACTTATATATATCTTATCACTTATATATATATCTTATCACTTATATACTTATATAACCATAAGGGAGACTATCAATTCCATTTTCTAAAATAAACCTCTTATCATCAAAAGCCCCCAATGCTTTCTTATTTATCTCTTCTGAATATAATTGATGTTTATAACTTCTTATTCCATTAATCTTTCTAAACTCTTCTTTCTTTGTTGTTAAACAGTTATAATAATCCTTAAAGTTTATTGTTTCTTTAATAACATTTTTCTTTACACCTTTTAACTTCTTATCAGTCTTTTCAACGTTATTCACAATGTATTTATAAGCATAAGCCTTTGACCTCAATCCCACAAATTCACTCATAACATTTCCTCCTAATTCATCCTTGAACTTTCCAATCACCTTTTTATTTTTAGAAGAGAACAACTCACTCTCTGGACTGTAATTACTCGTGTCATAGATATTAATGTCTCTTTTCATGTCTGAATAAACATCGTTGGTATTAATTTTCAAAATAAAACTATCTGTATCCATATAAAGTAGATTAACATCATTTTGATATTTCTTCCTCAAGTTATTATAAAAGTAATCATACATTAATGACTTTGATAAATCAAGAATTGTTGTTCCAATATAAATAGGTTTGTTCATTTCAATACTCTCTTTAATCAAATGGATCGCACAAAAGTTCTCAGTAAAGACCTCAGCTCGAGTAAAACTCGGTCTATTAATTAATTTTGATGCTTGTTCCCAAGATGTTGATAGTCTGATATTTTGTCTTTTCCTCACATTCTCCATAGTCTTACCAAAGACCGCATTATTCATCAATTTATAAAAGTCTTTCTCAAAATCTGTTTTTGACTCTGTTCTTCTTTGTGTATTAAAATCAATGTACCCCTTTAACCAATGACTTTGATTGAACTTTAGAACCCTATGGATCTTCTCTACTCTTAGACCTTTTGATAAATATTGTCGCAAATTTCTTTGGTGTAGAACATAATTTTTCTTGTTATATAATGTAGTAAGTAATTTTTCTGTTGATTCACCTATATCAAACGATCGTTGATAATCACTCAACCATTCTTTCTTTGGACTTTCTTTCTCACAAGCAAATGGGAGATCTTTGTGTAGGTTATGGAGTTCCTCTGGATATTTTAAATCAATTTCAAAATAATAACCAACTTTTTCTTCATCCAATTCTTTTTGTGTAGAGATACATACATCTTGTAAAACGTTTTTGTAGTCTTTTTCCTTTACCCATCTAAGTTTTCCATAAGGAAGAGCCTGAGACATTGCCCAGCCATACAGGTTGTTCGCGTCATAGTACATCAAGTAAGAACTCTCTTTCGTTGGATCATAATTTGGAAGATATTTGTTATTTGCTTTTGCGTATCTACTCGAGCAGACTTGTGAAATTCCACCTCTTTTTGCCTTTTCAATCATCAAAAGCATATCAACATCGGTTATCAAATCCAAATCTTGTTTTGTCATTTTCAACATCGCACTCCAGGCCAATCCAGGTGCTGTGTAGTAGTGAGCAGGATCCAATCCATATCCAGTGCGACAAACAGATCTAAAGGCTTCAAATACATCGGCCAATAAAAGCACATCAGTTTTGAGATACAAATCGTGATACTCGCCAAGATTCTTGATGTTATATTTTTCCCAAACATTTTGTGCGTGTACATAATCTTTATCAGATATATGACTATTATTTAATTTGTTATAGAAATTTTCTTTTGAAGGAAGTTGTGTTTCATTGAATCTCTCAAATGAGTCCATATAGTCATAGGGGTAAATTCCCTTTTGTGTTAGAAAATCTTTATCTAAAAAATACTCTGAAAGACATGGAAACTCTTTTAGATTTTGAACCAAGTTAACCAATGGACTTGCCATGAATTTAAATGTATCAAGAAATCTGATATGAGTAATAGGAGATGTGTGAATTGTTTTTGTGAATGAAATGTATTTCTGATCCGTGTTTGGAATTGCTGAGATACTTCCAGAAGTCTTTGAGAGTTCCTTGATAAATAGATGTGTATCATAATGAGCGTTGTTATGAAGAAAGACAGGAATGAAAGAGGGGAGTTGATAATTAATATTACAACTTTGATGAGCCGGACCTCTATATTTACCAGTGAGATGACAATGGTCTCTAACCTTTAGACCTTTACCAATTTTCTCCTCACAAATATGACAGACATTGTTTTTTATAAATTCCCTTTTTTCTTTACTTGTTAAGGACATTGGTTTATTGGTTTCTCTCATTATCTTGGTTAATCGAACACAGTCTTTTTCTAGTCGTTTCACAAACTCCTCTGGGGTATTTGAGCCTCTATACATCTCTAACTTGTTATATTTATCACCAACGGATGATTTGATATAATAACAAAAACCACAAGGAGTATGTTTTTGATATTTATTTGTGTATGATTCTTTTGGATCTTGAGAAGCAGTATCAATTTTTTCTAAAATACTTTCAAAATCAGCATATATAACAAATGGATGTTTGATCTTTTTATTTTCATCTTTGAATGTGATCTTTGAGCCTTCTTTAGGCATATTGATTACCGTTGATTTATGTTCGCCACAATAATTTGAATGTTTATCTAATCTTTCTTGTGAATTGAAGAAGTTAAGACAACGCAAACAAATATATATTTTATTTGTTCTCTTACAGACTTGTGGTTTTATTAATTTAGCAATATCTTTGATGTATGTATAATGTGAATTTTCGTCTGAATTAAAATATAGAAGATTAATATGAGTTTGTTTACAATTGTCAGAAAGCTTTAAAACCTGAATGTTGTTTGTTTCTGTTAGACCATAAACATTAACTGATAAATTATTCATCTTTTCAAATTTAGGAATATCATTTAAAGTCATCGGAAACTTTAGATCTTTCGTATTTAATGTATTCTCATATTTTTTATAATGAGATACTCTTTCATCATGAAAATGTGGAGGATGTAAGTGTGCTAAAATAGACCAGAGAAAACATTTATTGTCTTTATTTTTGATATTGATAACTGCTTTTCTATTTTTGATAACACTGGGTAAATCAATGTAAGAAGAAGCTTTTAGAGGATCTGATTTAAGAATATGAATGTCTATGTAAATAATTTTTCCTATATTGAATCCACTTCCTACGATTGAATTATCCACATCTTGCTCTTGTTTAATAAGTTCATCATAGACTCCTGATGTTTTAAAATCTTGATATGAAGATATAAAGTGTGGCTCAGTTCTCATGTATGGTGCATCTATAACTCCTTCATCCTTTGTCATTTCTAATTTTACTCCCATATAAAATTTAAGTGGTTTCATTTCCTTTAGTGTTTTTTCAATCAACGTTTGAACAGCAGGTTTAACTATTTCTACAGCATCAACTATAGACTCTGGTTCAGGAGGTTTGAAGTTAAAGACTCTTATTTTAATATGTCCTTTGAATGCTCCATCAGAGTTTTTAGTTGTGATAAAATTTGATAAATGTAGATTTGTTTTAAGATGTATTTTGAAGCCTTTCTTGAGGATATTTTTATTACATGTAGAACAGTGTTTTGTTTCAGGTGGAAGAGGGGAAAGTTTGTTTAAAATGTTGTATGTATGTTTTGCGGTGAGAATATGTTGTTTATAATATTTTACTTCCTTCTCGCAAGTATCACAATAAACCATATTTATAGCGTGAGAAAACGTGGTGTTTTATATATATCACTGTGCTTAAAATAAAACACTTTTGAGCTTTACAGCTCCGTTTTATATATATCACTGTGCTTAAACTAAAACACTTTTTCACTCAGAATCATCTAAGTCATAACTATCACATGAATACTCAGAATCATACTCAGAGTCATCAATAAAGCTACTCTCATAACTATCATTTGAGCACAAACTATTAGTATCATAACTATCATCTGTGTTCAATGAAATACTATCATCACCATCGTCCAAGTTCAATGAAATACTATCATCACTATCGTCCGAGTTCAATGAAATAGTAAAATCTTCACTGCTGTATTGACTCATATTTAATTAGCAAGAAAAATATTCCCATCAATATCTATATACTTTCTTTCATTAACAGATTCAATCTCTACAATTTTTATATCAAAAGTTATCTTTAAATAATCTCTAACTATCATAGAACGAAATGACATTTCACCAGAAATATTAACATCATTCATTTTACTTAGATCTACACCCTTTGGATTATTAAAGAAAATACAAATGTCTCCTCTAGAATTATTAATGGTCTTATCATTCTTTTTCAAAGTATCGTGGTCAATCACTTTTTCAAGCTTTGAATAAATTGCCAGGAGTAGAGGAGAAACTTTTGTTAGATTTACTTTAATGGATGTCTTTCCAGGTATAGTTAGAGCTCTTCCTTTAAATGAAATAGAGGGGCTCATGTTATTTTCCATAACTGGTTTTACCCAAAAATTTCCATATTTATCTTTGTTCAATTTAACATCTTTGACATATTTTTCTATATCTTCCACCGAAGTAGAGATTGATTGAAATTTGTCTTTTGTGCTTTGAAACATTGTATTTATTAATGAATAAACTTGCGTTTAGTTTAAGTAAAAATTTACCACATAAATATGATAAGTTCTGAAGGATATTTAGAATTTCCAGACTCTCCATATGATAAATTAGAGAATTGTCCGGCTTGTGATAGAGTGGGGCTTAATGATGAGGATTCATATAAACAATGTTTATTCTGTGATTATATTCTAATTAATGATAATAAGAAATATAAAAAAACATATAACTCTTTTAAATTAGAACCAAAAATGAATTACTTTACAAGATTAATAAGAGAGATGAATGTTAAGCATTATGGTGATAATACACCATTTCTTACAAGGAAAGAGACTCTTTGTATTGAGGAAATGTATAAGGGTTTAATGATATTTATTATTCAAAATAATTTTAATGGAAATGTTAATACAAGATACTATATAAATAAAATAATGGATTATTTTGAAATTAAACCCGAACTCAGGATAAAATATAGAGTTTCTCAAATAGCTCAAAAAAAGTTGGATAACTTGTTTTCCAAATATATAAATGAATGATTTTTTACCCGTTTGGGAAAATAAGATAAAATTTAATAACCATAAAAACATTCCAAATTCATTGAGATGTCTAATAGTTGGTTCAAGCGGATGTGGAAAAACCTGTTTACTTTTAAAGATGCTCCTTGGTTCTAATTTTTTAGATTATGATAATTTAATAATTTTTACAAAGTCAAGTTTTCAACCCGAGTATCAACTACTCTCACAGGGTTTTAATGCAGGTCTTAAAAAGGAAGACATTATCGGTTTATTTAAACTTCAAAACAAACTGAATGATTATAATATTGAAGATATAATACAATTATTTTGTGATACACAGAAATCAAAATCGAAACCCATAACTTGTATTCTCAGTGATAATACGGATGATATACCTTCACCTCAAGATTTAGATAAATCAAAAAAGAACCTCGTCATCTTTGATGATTGTGTTAATGAGAGAAACCAAACAGTAATGGATAGCTACTATACAAGAGGGAGACATTCTTCTTGTAATTGTATATATCTTAGTCAATCATATTTTCAACTCCCTCGACGCTCAATAAGAAACAATGCCAATACTTTTATTTTATTTAAGTTAAATTCAATAGATGTAAATAATTTTTGGAGAGATAATTGCTCTACGTTATGTAGTAAAAAAGAATTTGAAAATTATATGAAACACACGATTGGAAAATATAAATATATTGTTGTGAAACAAGATGAGATACTAAATGATATTTTTCAATAAATAAATACAGAAAATGAATACTGAAGAAAGAGAAAGAAAGTTTAAGGAACATCAACAATTAGTTTCAAAAGTTGTTAAACAACAGGAAGAGATAAAGAAGAAACGGAGACAGAAACTAACTGGTGAAGAAGCCTTTGAAAGAAAACAAGAGAAATTCTTTAAACCACTTTTGAAAACTCAACACTCACCTACAGTACCCACGGTAGAATTTACTCCGAAAAAACTTCAAATGCTCAAAGATTTTAGTCAGATAACAAAACAAGAACTTGGTGAATTAGAATATGATGACGAGGGATTATTTCGGAAACTTGAGGAGGTAAATCAACCTCCTAATTATGTTGTGGAAGCTCTTCAAAACAATGAATATTCGGCGGGTTCAAAAACCAGAGCAGGTCTCATTCCAACAGAAGAACCAGCAGTGTTTCATCTTGTGGAAGAAAAGGTATTGATATTTAATGATGAATTGATGTTCTTGAGTTCTACTCAACCAAATGTTAAATTAACTCCAAGATTAATGTTTCTTCTAACAAACCCCGGATTCAGCGGTTCAAAATATTTTGAGGAACCACTTGATATGGAAAGAGAGGAAGATAGGGTATATATTGAGTTGCTAAATGCACTTGATTATGGAGTTTCTGTTGCTGGTAAAAGTAAGAAGAATGAGAAGGAGAAACATATTATTGATGCTTTAAGTAAGCTTGGTTCGGGTGTTAGTTTTCTTCCAAATGACCCATCACAATTAGTTAATAGGCTATTATTGTTGTTAGGTAGTAAGAAGGCTGGAAACAACAATTGTTTTAATGAATCCTCAGCCATTTTAGATCAGTTGATGAACATGAAAATAATTAATAAATGTCAATACAAAGATATTTTATTAGATATTAAATAAGATGAGAAGCACAATTCTTAGTTTTAATTTCACAACGAGCGATTACACAGCTTCATTCCCTTACCCACTACAACTTGACCCCCTTACCTCATATGAGGCATCTTTGTTGTCAATGGAAACTTACAATACCCTTTTTAATATCACAGAGAAAAACAACAAGTTTAGTTATAATCCAGGAAGTGGATATAAAACTATAACCGTTTCACCTGGAGCTTACGAGATTTCTCAAATATCTTCAGAAGTCTCTCGCCTTATGAAAGAAAAAGGTGATGAACCAAAAAATATTGTAATAGATATTCAAAAACACACTTCAAAATCAACTATTAAACTTAAAAATAATTATAAAGTTGATTTCACGATTGAAAATTCGTTTAGAGAGCTATTGGGTTTCTCTTCAAAAAAGATTGAAAATAACGGGACGTTTTACAGTGATAATGTTATCCAAATATCCTCCGGTATAAATTCAGTATTAATTCATTGTGATTTGATTGATGGTGCTTATAACGATGGAATAAGAACAAATACAATATTTTCATTCAGTGCATACTCAACCCCGATTGGTTATAAATTTAATATGGAACCAAAAAATCTTGTCTATTTACCTGTGTCAGGAAAAACCATATACAGAGTAAATTTTAGGATAACCGACCAAGATAATCGTATGATATCCTTTAATGATGAAATTATATCCATCAGAATTCACCTACGTGAAGTTTTTCAATAAATAAATAATGGTTATTGTGAGAAAACACGAGTTGGGAAAATATAAAATAATTACAGGGGAGGGCATGTTCCTTTCACCAGACTATACAAGGTATGTGGGTAAAGGATACTATAAACCTAAGAGACAACGGGGTGTAGGTCATCAATTTCGAAATAAAGGAGATGGGATAATTGATACTCTAATGGGTATTGGTTCAACCATCCTTAAACATAAAGACCTAATTGGTTCAACTGCTTCTGCCGTGGGCTCCGTTGCGGGTGCTATAAAGAGTATAAAAGATGCTCAAAAGGAGTCTCATAAATTACAAGCAATCAAAGAAATTAAAAAAGGTAAAACTCAACTATCTTCACAAGAACGACAAAAAATCATTAAAATACTTGGGTCAGGGTTTCAACAATTTTAATGCTATATAAATACAAGTATGGAAGCGATTGATAGTATCTATGATTTGGATGATACGATTATCATTTCAAACTCCACTAAAAAGGAAGACTATTTTAAGGTAAATGCTATAACAGGAACAGACTGGAATTCAAACGGAACAAAAAGTTTTGAAATAAATAATCAACAAACTTACTTGAATATAGCTGATAGTTTCTTGCTGTGTAAATTTAAATTCACTAAGGCTGCGAATAATACTAATGCTACACTCGTAAATGATTTCTTCTGGAAAATGTTTGACAGTGTCCGCCTGTATATTGGAACACAAGAGGTTGAAGCGGTTGATTATGTCTCTGCTACATCTGAAATGATGAAATTTACACTATATTCGTTTAGTGATAGAATGGGTAAGGGAGCTGTTGAGGGTTTTATTCCTGATATGTCAACGGGTACAAACGCAGACCCTGGTTATAGTCAAAGGAAGTCAATGTATAATGATGACGCAAAAGCTGAGAATAGTTTTACCGTAGCAGTACCTCTGAAAGGTATATTTGGATTTTGTGATTATGATAAAGTTTTGTATGGGCTTAAAATTAGATTTCAACTACAAAGGAATGATAATGTAAATAGATTGCTTTTTGGGGATGAAAATGCTTTTGGAGAAAATAATAAATTTGTTATTAATGATTTGTGTTGGTATATCAGTGAATATACTCCTAATCTTAAAACGGAAGAGATGTTAAATAGAAGACTTAACTCAAAGAAACCGCTAAATGTATCATACCTTAAAAGAAGATGTCAACACGTTAAACTGGAACACACTACCTACACTTGGAATTTGGGTGTTCTTGAAGGAAAGCCACGATACCTATGGCTCATTTTTAAAAAACCAGATGGAGAGGAGGGTACTAATAAGAATAATGCGCTGAGTGATAATGCTAAGGTGAAACAACTTCGGGTTTCTCTTGATGGCACATTTTATCCGCGAGATAGATTGGAAATTGATTGGGAAAAAAATGATTATGCGGAAGCCTACAAGTCCTACCAAAAAGTGTGTGAAAGTAATGGTAATAATGATCCTATTTTGGATATGGTTGCATTTAAAGGTTTATATACAATCTACGCAATTGACCTGAGTTCTCAAAAGGAAACTATAAAGTCTAATCGAGTGGATACTTCTCTATACATTGAAAGAGGGGAGAATGAAGAAGTTGATGCTTATTGTTTGCTTTTGGAGGAAACAGAATTACAGATTAATACAGATAATGGTGTTATGATTAATATCACATAGGTTTTTTCTCATAAATAAATGGTAGGGGTATATGTTAATCAAATCAATCTTAATAAATTAACATCTTGTATTCAAAATCAAAAGCCTTGTATTATTAATGTTAATACAATTCAAAGAAAAGGAGCTGTAAGAATTGATGTTTTACTCACACACACACAAGTAAAAACACTAAATGATGTTGGATCACTTAAAATTAAAATGACGAAACCTATGTTAAAGAAATATTCAATAGACGAGTCAAGAGGAGGATTTCTCCCGTTTCTAATTCCTTTATTTGCTGGTTTAAGTGCGGCGGGAGCATTGACTGGTGGTATTTCAGCAGCGGTAAAAACTGCTAACGAAAGGAAGGCACAACTAAAAGCTCAAAAAGAATTGGAAAGACATAACAAGGAGTTGGAGAAACAAATTAGTGGAAGTGGTGTAATTGTAGATTTTGCTCAAAAACTTGAAAGTCTACCTGATAAAGCTAGATTGTTGGTTGGTGATATGCTTTCCTCTATCGCTCAAGCGGGTGTTAAACTAACTAAACGGGGTAATGGATTGTATCTTTCTCATAAATAAATGGATAAATGGTTTAAACAATTTGGAAAGAATACAACGTCAAATATAGAACTAGCCAAGTATTGTAAAACACTAAAAATTGATAATGTGGTAATCTGTATGAGAGATGAATTAATACATATAAATAAGAATACAAAGAATATTATTATGAATTTAGACACACAGAATGGTTCTCATTGGGTTTGTATTCATAATAGTCAGGATAAATATTATTTTGATAGTTATGGTATGCCACCACCTGTTGAAGTAATACAATTCTTACAGAATGGTGTTTATCAAACATTCCAAGTTCAAGAAATTAATTCTAAATGTTGTGGCCAGTTATGTTTATATGTATTATTTCAACTCAACAATAATGAAAATTTTTATGATATCATTTTTTATCTAATATAAATGACCTATGTTGGAAAAGATGGTTCTATCTTTGGAAAATCCTCTCAGGATATTGATTTATCAAATTATTATACAAAGGCACAGGCTGAACGACAAAAATATAGTGTAAGTAAAAATATTAATATGAAGAATACTTATAAATTAATCAATTATCCAAACCCTACAGATGCGAATGACTTGATTAGATTCAGTGATTTATCACAATATATATCTTTAAAGAAAACAGCACGTTTTGTGAAACAAGTAAAATTTACAACCACAACACCTGGTTATACTGACCATACACCTTTCCTCATTGAATTTAACTACCTGCTTACAATTAAATTTTATAAAGAAGGACATTTAGTTAATATGCGAATTAATAAATGGGGGTATGATATGCCTGATTTAGGGTATAATTGGTCTTTTTCAATAAACATAGAAGACCTACATGATTTAAATCAGTCTCGTAAAGAAGAATATTATCCACTTGGTGAAGATAAGGATTTATGTGGAAGTACAATTAGTAAACAACAAATACGTGATTTTAAGAAAATAAAAATATATGATAGTATAGCGATGGTTCGCATGACAAAGAAGGAAGGTAATGAGATAAGGATAGAAAGCCGAGGAATACAAACCGATTTGGTAGTGGGAAGATGGGGTGGTATTACCTGTCATAATATTAATCTCACATATATTTCTGATACATAAATGGCAGGAAGAAGACTACAAGAGAATTATAATTTTTGTATTCAAGGATACCTACAAGAAAAGGGTGCTCGGTATTACATACCTTATGATTTGGAGCATATACATGGGAATTTTGTCATAAAAAACTGGCCTTATACTGATATTGTTAAACCCACAAATAGAGACTTGTTTAAAATATTAAATAAAAATGAACTTCTCAAAGTTATGAAATATAAAACTCTTTTAGAAATCGTCAACAAATCTTATTGGTATCCTATTATGAGAAAAATAATTATAGATACAAGAATATCTCAAAATCCAGATGAGTATATGTATAATATTCTTTGGGGTTCAAACTCAAGGGTAGCAAGGGATGAGGAAGGAGTTGAAGAAGAGAAGGAGGAAAGAGAGAAAAAGGAGAAGGAGGAAAGGGAGAGGGAGGAGAAGGAGGAGAGGGAGAAAAAGGAGGAGAAGGAGGAGAGGGAGAAAAAGGAGAAGGAGGAAAGGGAGAAAAGGGAGAAGGAGGAAAGGGAGAAAAGGGAGAAAAAGGAGAAGGAGGAGAGGGAGAAAATGGAGGAGGAGGAGAGGGAGCAAAGAGAGAGGGAGGAAAAATATAAAAAGATGGAAATCACTGAGATTCATAAAAGATTGAGTGTATTAAAGCAAATAAATCAATCTCAACGCACCGAAGAGGAAATTAAAGAATTAACAACTCTTATGAAGATAATGGTTTCAAAAATAAGAACGTCAATGTCTTCAATTTCAGAGATTTAAACGAGAAAGTGGTGAAGAAGAAGAAGAAGAAGAAGGAAAAGATTATGTGATTGATGATGTTGGTGTCATTGACTTTAGTTAGTTTTTATTTGTAAATAAATGGAGGAGAGAGTGAAGGCATTCCTTAGGATTCTTTATGTTTTAAAAATAAAGATTGAAATGTATATGTTGAAAACCAAAAAGGTTTTGATACTCTGTCGGAATTTTTCTGATAAATAAATATGAGTTATTGTCTCAAATGTAAAAAGAAAACTAAATCTAAAAATATCTCTTATGTTAAAGCTAAAAATAATAGAGTTTATCAAAAAGGAATATGTCAAGTATGTGGCTCTAAAAAGTGCCAATTCATCTCTCCTAAAAGAGGAGGAGACATACAAAAGTTTCTGTCAGGAAGTAAATTTACAACAACTGGAATTCCAGGGGAATTACACCTTCCAGGGTATTCTTTCTGTGGTCCAGGAACAAACTTGGATAAAAGATTAGATGAGGCTGACAATCCTAAACCTTGGTCTAAACCTACAAATAGGGTTGACGAAGTGTGTATGAAGCATGATATTGCTTATGGGAAAACCACTACGTTGACTGAAAAACATAAAGCCGACAGCGAAATGTTGTATAATTTGTCTTTGATACAAAATCCAACGTTGAGAGAGAAAGTTGATAGGTTTATTGTGAGAAATTTGATAAATGCTAAATTGAAACTTGGTCTTGGTTATTCCTCAAAAAACTATTAGGCTCTAATGATGTCATCAAGACTGAGGAGCTTTTGGCTGAAGAATTACACAAACCTATAATCACAAAGTTTAAAAGAAGGAAGGTTTATTCTAAATACACCGACCACATATGGTCCGCTGATTTAATTGAATTGAATAATGACAGGGGATACAGGTATGCTTTAACCGTTATTGATTTGAGGAGTAGATTTGCCTGGGTTGTCCCTTTAAAAAATAAAAGGGGTGATACTTTAATGTTAGCCTTTAAGCTAATATTTGATCGGGATAAAAGGAAACCAAAGAAGTTATGGACTGATGAGGGAACAGAGTTCTATAACAAAATATTCATGAAATTTCTTAAGGGGAAGGGTATTAAATTATACAGCACCTTTAATGAAGGAAAGGCAGTTGTTATTGAGCGTTTTAATCGTACTTTGAAAGAGAAATTATATAAAAAATTCACAGAACTCGGTTCTCAAAAATGGGTGTATTTAATTCAGGATATTGTAGATGATTACAACAATACAGTTCATTCATCAACAAAATCAAAACCATCGGAAACATTTACAAAATTAGAATATGAAAAGGAGATTAATTTGAGAAAGCCCAAGTTTAAAGTTGGTGATATTGTAAGGATATACAAATGGAAAAGTCATTTTGAGAAAGGTTATACACAAAAATGGACTCGTGAATTATTTAAAATCATTGATGTAATGGATACAGCTCCTTGGACCTACAAATTATATGATTTAAATGGAGAAGAAATCTTGGGTTCATTTTACTCGCAAGAATTACAAAAAACACAAGTAAGCAGATAATACCCTTGAAAATAATAAATAAATAAATAAAATGTAATGGGGATACGTTTTTAAATCTGTGAACCCCAAACACAGAATCCCTCAACTTTTCAGTTGGGGCTTAACTTTTGTGTGTGTATAATGGGGATACGTTTTTAAACCTGTGAACCCCAAACACAGAATCCCTCAACTTTTTAGTTGGGGCTTAACTTTTGTGTGTGTATAATGGGGATACGTTTTTAAATCTGTGAACCCCAAACACAGAATCCCTCAACTTTTCAGTTGGGGCTTAACTTTTGTGTGTGTGTATGTGTGAGTGAGTCATAATAATATACAAACCCTAACCCAACCCCATCCCTAACCCAACCCCATCCCTAACCCAACCCCATCCCTAACCCAACCCCATCCCTAACCCAACCCCATCCCTAACCCAACCCCATCCCCAACCCAACCCCATCCCTAACCCAACCCCATCCCTAACCCAACCCCATCCCTAACCCAACCCCATCCCTAACCCAACCCCAACCCTAACCCTCACATTCAAAATCCCAACCCTAACCCAACCCCATCCCTAACCCAATCCCAACCCTAACCCTCACATTCAAAATCCCAACCCTAACCCAACCCCATCCCTAACCCAACTCCATCCCTAACCCAACCTAATCCCTAACCCTCACATTCAAAATCCCAACCCTAACCCAACCCCATCCCTAACCCAACTCCATCCCTAACCCAACCTAATCCCTAACCCTCACATTCAAAATCCCACCCTAACCCTAACATAATCTTTTTTTTTCTTCTTTTTTAAAAATGATTTAAATTTAAAAATGTATTTCTTTTTTTTTCTTCTTTTTTTAAATACGTATTTCATTTTTATTTTTTTCCTCTTCCTCCAATTCTGTCTTTCAAGGCTTTCAAGTTTGAAGAAGTAGAAATGGGAAGAAAGAATTTTCCAGCATTTTCTTCCTCGAACTTTCTTGATATTGCTTAAATCAAGCGTCATTAAACAAAGAACATTGTTCATTGCTTTAGAATGCAAAGAGTCTCCAAGATGTACCCCACAGGTAGAGTCTCCAAAATAAAACCAACTTTCCAAGTTCCCAAGGTATAACCACAATCCTGTTGAGTCTCCAAGATAGGTATCACATTCCGAGTTATCAAAACAAAACCCCCATTCAGAGTCTCCAAAACGAAACCAGTTTTCAAAGTCTCCAAGGTAAAACTCTTTTCCTAATTTTATGAAATTTAGTGAGTCTCCAAGGTAGGCTCCACAGTTAGAACCATCTAGGCAAACCTCATAATTTGTTTTTCCCAAATTTAGTGAGTCTCCAAGGTAGGCTCCACAGTTAGAACCATCTAGGCAGACCTCATAATTTGTTTTTCCCAAATTTAGTGAGTCTCCAAGGTAGGCTCCACAGTTAGAACCATCTAGGCAGACCTCATAATTAGTTTTTCCCAAATTTAGTGAGTCTCCAAGGTAGGCTCCACAGTTAGAACCATCTAGGCAGACCTCATAATTAGTTTTTCCCAAATTTAGTGAGTCTCCAAGGTAGGCTCCACAGTTAGAACCATCTAGGCAGACCTCATAATTAGTTTTTCCCAAATTTAGTGAGTCTCCAAGGTAGGCTCCACAGTTAGAACCATCTAGGCAGACCTCATAATTTGTTTTTCCCAAATTTAGTGAGTCTCCAAGGTAGGCTCCACAGTTAGAACCATCTAGGCAGACCTCATAATTAGTTTTTCCCAAATTTAGTGAGTCTCCAAGGTAGGCTCCACAGTTAGAACCATCTAGGCAGACCTCATAATTTGTTTTTCCCAAATTTAGTGAGTCTCCAAGGTAGGCTCCACAGTTAGAACCATCTAGGCAGACCTCATAATTAGTTTTTCCCAAATTTAGTGAGTCTCCAAGGTAGGCTCCACAGTTAGAACCATCTAGGCAGACCTCATAATTAGTTTTTCCCAAATTTAGTGAGTCTCCAAGGTATAACTCTTTGGCTGGGTCATCAAGGTAGAACTCGTTCAGTGGGTTTTGTTTTGATAACTCACAATAAGTATCATCATGGTAGAACTCTTTTTCAGGATTTTGTGGATCTCCAAGGTATAACTCTTTGGCTGGGTCATCAAGGTAGAACTCGTTCTGTGGGTCTTGGTTGTTCAAAAGATCTTCAAACAAAAAAATAACTTTATCCCAAGTTGTGTTAAAAGTAGAATTTTCATTTCGTAGCTCAGATACAATTTCCTCCATCGACAAGAGGTTCGAGTCCAGTTCATCAATCTGAAGGTTGAGCGCTACACAGGTAGTAGGACTCCAAGGAATAGCAAAGTTATCCCATTCCATTTCGGCATAGGAGTCCATTCTCAAGTGAAGCAGAAAGCGTGTTTGAAAAAGCCTGTGTGGTCGGTGCCTTTTATAAGAAGGGCTGGGTGTGTGTCATTTCCTGTGGAAATTCCCTGGGCGTGTCTTAACTGGAAATGATGTGATGGAAATTCCCTGAAAATGATGTTATGTATTACCTGGAAATGATACAATGCTGAAGAGTTTATAAAGTGGGTGGGACTTAGCAAAAGTGGGCGGAGCTTAGCAAAAGTGGGCGGGGCGTAGCAAAAAGTGGGCGTGGCTTAACAAAAAGTGGGCGGGGCTTAGTAAAAGATGGGCGTGGCTTACCAAAAAGTGGGCGGGGTTTTTTCAAAAAGTGGACGGAGCTTAACAAAAGGTGGGCAGAGCCTACCAAAAAGTGTGTGGCACTGGAGGCGCTCAAATAAGAACATTGAGGGAGGTTTACCATTTTATCTTAGCTCAGTTAAAATATCTTAATAAAGAACCAAACTCAAACATATTTTTTGTTAATGTATTAGATGGTGAAGAGAGTTGTAGGAGAATTAAATTATTTCCCACGCATAAACAAATATTTGTAGGGTCGTTGTTTGAGTGGGTTATATTCACCAGATGATATTAAGAGTAAAAGGTTAAAAGGTCCATGAGGTCAGAAGGATCACAGGTGTTTAAGTGGTCTAATGAATAAGGATAACATGTCAAAAGGTTAGAAGGTTCGTAAAGAACAGGGTGAGAGAAATATAGGTGTTTAGGGGCAATGAGGGAGGGAAAGAATTAATATGGAAGTGAATGGGTCAATGTTTGAGTGGGTCAAAGATTAATCTGCTGCCAGATGATATGTAGAAGAAGGATGATAGGTCTATAAGAGAAAACAAATATTTGTAGTGTTTGAGTGGTCTAATGAACAACATTAAGGATAGGTACTACAGACAAAAGGTTCATAAAGATGAGGGTGGGAGAAATAGAGGTGTTTATGATTTTTGAAAAAGACAAGGGGGTAAATGACATTAGATAGGGATTTCCCATGTTAAACGGAGGTGTCCCAGAAGCAACATTATTACACTACTTGTGTTAGTGTTGAAAAACCAATTTTCGCACTTGTGTTAGTGTTGAAAAACCACTTTTCGCACTTGTGTTGGTGCAGGAAACCACTTTTGCACTTGTATTAGTGTGGAAAAACCACTTTTCGCACTTGTGTTATTGTTGAAAAATCACTTTTCGCACTTGTGTTAGTGTTGAAAAACCACTTTTCGCACTTGTGTTAGTGTTGAAAAACAACTTTTCGCACTTGTGTTGGTGCAGGAAACCACTTTTGCACTTGTATTAGTGTGGAAAAACCACTTTTCGCACTTGTGTTAGTGTTGAAAAACCCACTTTTTGCACTTGTGTTAGTGTTGAAAAACCACTTTTCGCACTTGTGTTGGTGCAGGAAACCACTTTTGCACTTGTATTAGTGTGGAAAAAACACTTTTTGCACTTGTGATAGTGTTGAAAAACCACTTTTCGCACTTGTGTTAGTGTTGAAAAACCACTTTTCGCACTTGTGTTGGTGCAGGAAACCACTTTTGCACTTGTATTAGTGTGGAAAAACCACTTTTCGCACTTGTGTTAGTGTTGAAAAACCACTTTTCGCACTTGTGTTGGTGCAGGAAACCACTTTTGCACTTGTATTAGTGTGGAAAAAACACTTTTCGCACTTGTGTTAGTGTTGAAAAACCACTTTTCGCACTTTTGTTAGTGTTGAAAAACCACTTTTCACACTTGAGTTAGTTTTGAAAAACCACTTTTCGCACTTGTGTTGGTGCAGGAAACCAGTTTTGCACTTGTATTAGTGTGGAAAAAACACTTTTTGCACTTGTGTTAGTGTTGAAAAACCACTTTTCGCACTTGTGTTAGTGTTGAAAAACCACTTTTCGCATTTGTGTTGGTGCAGGAAACCACTTTTGCACTTGTGTTAGTGTGCAAAAACCACTTTTCGCACTTGTGTTAGTGTTGAAAAACCACTTTTCGCACTTGTGTTAGTTTTGAAAAACCACTTTTCGCACTTGTGTTGGTGCAGGAAACCACTTTTGCACTTGTATTAGTGTGGAAAAAACACTTTTTGCACTTGTGATAGTGTTGAAAAACCACTTTTCGCACTTGTGTTCGTGTTGAAAAACCACTTTTCGCACTTGTGTTGGTGCAGGAAACAACTTTTGCACTTGTATTAGTGTGGAAAAACCACTTTTTGCACTTGTGATCGTGTTGAAAACCCACTTTTCGCATATGTGTTAGTGTTGAAAAACCACTTTTCGCACTTGTGTTAATGTTGAAAAACCACTTTTCGCACTTGTGTTGGTGCAGGAAACCACTTTTGCACTTGTATTAGTGTGGAAAAACCACTTTTCGCACTTGTGTTAGTGTTGAAAAACCACTTTTCACACTTGTGTTAATGTTGAAAAACAACTTTTCGCACTTGTGTTGGTGCAGGAAACCACTTTTGCACTTGTATTAGTGTGGAAAAAACACTTTTTGCACTTGTGATAGTGTTGAAAAACCACTTTTCGCACTTGCGTTAGTGTTGAAAAACCACTTTTCGCACTTGTGTTGGTGCAGGAAACCACTTTTGCACTTGTATTAGTGTGGAAAAACCACTTTTCGCACTTGTGTTATTGTTGAAAAACCACTTTTCGCACTTGTGTTAGTGTTGAAAAACCACTTTTCGCACTTGTGTTAGTGTTGAAAAACCACATTTCGCACTTGTGTTGGTGCAGGAAACCACTTTTGCACTTGTATTAGTGTGGAAAAAACACTTTTTGCACTTGTGATAGTGTTGAAAAACCACTTTTCGCACTTGTGTTAGTGTTGAAAAACCACTTTTCGCACTTGTGTTGGTGCAGGAAACCACTTTTGCACTTGTATTAGTGTGGAAAACCACTTTTCGCACTTGTGTTAGTGTTGAAAAACCACTTTTTGCACTTGTGTTAGTGTTAAAAAACCACTTTTCGCACTTGTGTTGGTGCAGGAAACCACTTTTGCACTTGTATTAGTGTGGAAAAACACTTTTTGCACTTGTGATAGTGTTGAAAAACCACTTTTCGCACTTCTGTTAGTGTTGAAAAACCACTTTTCGCACTTGTGTTGGTTCAGGAAACCACTTTTGCACTTGTATTAGTGTGGAAAAACCACTTTTCGCACTTGTGTTATTGTTGAAAAACCACTTTTCGCACTTGTGTTAGTGTTGAAAAACCACTTTTCGCACTTGTGTTAGTGTTGAAAAACCACTTTTCGCACTTGTGTTAGTGTTGAAAAACCACATTTCGCACTTGTGTTGGTGCAGGAAACCACTTTTGCACTTGTACTAGTGTGGAAAAAACACTTTTTGCACTTGTGATAGTGTTGAAAAACCACTTTTCGCACTTGTGTTAGTGTTGAAAAACCACTTTTCGCACTTGTGTTGGTGCAGGAAACCACTTTTGCACTTGTATTAGTGTGGAAAACCACTTTTCGCACTTGTGTTAGTGTTGAAAAACCACTTTTTGCACTTGTGTTAGTGTTAAAAAACCACTTTTCGCACTTGTGTTGGTGCAGGAAACCACTTTTGCACTTGTATTAGTGTGGAAAAACACTTTTTGCACTTGTGATAGTGTTGAAAAACCACTTTTCGCACTTGTGTTAGTGTTGAAAAACCACTTTTCGCACTTGTGTTGGTTCAGGAAACCACTTTTGCACTTGTATTAGTGTGGAAAAACCACTTTTCGCACTTGTGTTATTGTTGAAAAACCACTTTTCGCACTTGTGTTAGTGTTGAAAAACCACTTTTCGCACTTGTGTTAGTGTTGAAAAACCACAATTCGCACTTGTGTTGGTGCAGGAAACCACTTTTGCACTTGTATTAGTGTGGAAAAAACACTTTTTGCACTTGTGATAGTGTTGAAAAACCACTTTTCGCACTTGTGTTAGTGTTGAAAACCCACTTTTCGCACTTGTGTTGGTGCAGGAAACCACTTTTGCACTTGTATTAGTGTGGAAAAACCACTTTTCGCACTTGTGTTAGTGTTGAAAAACCACTTTCGCACTTGTGTTAGTGTTGAAAAACCACTTTTCATACTTGTGTTGGTGCAGGAAACCACTTTTGCACTTGTATTAGTGTGGAAAAAACACTTTTTGCACTTGTGATAGTGTTGAAAAACCACTTTTCGCACTTGTGTTAGTGTTGAAAAACCACTTTTCGCACTTGTGTTGGTGCAGGAAACCACTTTTGCACTTGTATTAGTGTGGAAAAACCACTTTTCGCACTTGTGTTATTGTTGAAAAATCACTTTTCGCACTTGTGTTAGTGTTGAAAAACCACTTTTCGCTCTTGTGTTAGTGTTGAAAAACCACTTTTCGCACTTGTGTTGGTGCAGGAAACCACTTTTGCACTTGTATTAGTGTGGAAAAACCACTTTTGGCACTTGTGTTAGTGTTGAAAAACCACTTTTGGCACTTGTGTTAGTGTTGAAAAACCACTTTTCGCACTTGTGTTGGTGCAGGAAACCACTTTTGCACTTCTATTAGTGTTGAAAAACCACTTTTCGCACTTGTGTTAGTGTTGAAAAACCACTTTTCGCACTTGTGTTGGTGCAGGAAACCACTTTTGTGCTTGTATTAGTGTGGAAAAAACACTTTTCACACTTGTGTTAGTGTTGAAAAACTTTTTCGCACTTGTGTTAGTGTTGAAAAACCAATTTTCGCACTTGTGTTAGTGTTGAAAAACCACTTTTCGCACTTGTGTTGGTGCAGGAAACCACTTTTGCACTTGTATTAGTGTGGAAAAACCACTTTTCGCACTTGTGTTATTGTTGAAAAATCACTTTTCGCACTTGTGTTAGTGTTGAAAAACCACTTTTCGCATTTGTGTTAGTGTTGAAAAACCACTTTTTGCACTTGTGTTGGTGCAGGAAACCACTTTTGCACTTGTATTAGTGTGGAAAAACCACTTTTCGCACTTGTGTTATTGTTGAAAAACCACTTTTCGCACTTGTGTTAGTGTTGAAAAACCACTTTTCGCACTTGTGTTAGTGTTGAAAAACCACTTTTCGCACTTGTGTTAGTGTTGAAAAACCACATTTCGCACTTGTGTTGGTGCAGGAAACCACTTTTGCACTTGTACTAGTGTGGAAAAAACACTTTTTGCACTTGTGATAGTGTTGAAAAACAACTTTTCGCACTTGTGTTAGTGTTGAAAAACCACTTTTCGCACTTGTGTTGGTGCAGGAAACCACTTTTGCACTTGTATTAGTGTGGAAAACCACTTTTCGCACTTGTGTTAGTGTTGAAAAACCACTTTTTGCACTTGTGTTAGTGTTAAAAAACCACTTTTCGCACTTGTGTTGGTGCAGGAAACCACTTTTGCACTTGTATTAGTGTGGAAAAACACTTTTTGCACTTGTGATAGTGTTGAAAAACCACTTTTCGCACTTGTGTTAGTGTTGAAAAACCACTTTTCGCACTTGTGTTGGTTCAGGAAACCACTTTTGCACTTGTATTAGTGTGGAAAAACCACTTTTCGCACTTGTGTTATTGTTGAAAAACCACTTTTCGCACTTGTGTTAGTGTTGAAAAACCACTTTTCGCACTTGTGTTAGTGTTGAAAAACCACAATTCGCACTTGTGTTGGTGCAGGAAACCACTTTTGCACTTGTATTAGTGTGGAAAAAACACTTTTTGCACTTGTGATAGTGTTGAAAAACCACTTTTCGCACTTGTGTTAGTGTTGAAAAACCACTTTTCGCACTTGTGTTAGTGTTGAAAAACAACTTTTCGCACTTGTGTTGGTGCAGGAAACCACTTTTGCACTTGTATTAGTGTGGAAAAACCACTTTTCGCACTTGTGTTAGTGTTGAAAAACCCATTTTTGCACTTGTGTTAGTGTTGAAAAACCACTTTTCGCACTTGTGTTGGTGCAGGAAACCACTTTTGCACTTGTATTAGTGTGGAAAAAACACTTTTTGCACTTGTGATAGTGTTGAAAAACCACTTTTCGCACTTGTGTTAGTGTTGAAAAACCACTTTTCGCACTTGTGTTGGTGCAGGAAACCACTTTTGCACTTGTATTAGTGTGGAAAAACCACTTTTCGCACTTGTGTTAGTGTTGAAAAACCACTTTTCGCACTTGTGTTGGTGCAGGAAACCACTTTTGCACTTGTATTAGTGTGGAAAAAACACTTTTCGCACTTGTGTTAGTGTTGAAAAACCACTTTTCGCACTTTTGTTAGTGTTGAAAAACCACTTTTCACACTTGAGTTAGTTTTGAAAAACCACTTTTCGCACTTGTGTTGGTGCAGGAAACCAGTTTTGCACTTGTATTAGTGTGGAAAAAACACTTTTTGCACTTGTGTTAGTGTTGAAAAACCACTTTTCGCACTTGTGTTAGTGTTGAAAAACCACTTTTCGCATTTGTGTTGGTGCAGGAAACCACTTTTGCACTTGTGTTAGTGTGCAAAAACCACTTTTCGCACTTGTGTTAGTGTTGAAAAACCACTTTTCGCACTTGTGTTAGTTTTGAAAAACCACTTTTCGCACTTGTGTTGGTGCAGGAAACCACTTTTGCACTTGTATTAGTGTGGAAAAAACACTTTTTGCACTTGTGATAGTGTTGAAAAACCACTTTTCGCACTTGTGTTCGTGTTGAAAAACCACTTTTCGCACTTGTGTTGGTGCAGGAAACAACTTTTGCACTTGTATTAGTGTGGAAAAACCACTTTTTGCACTTGTGATCGTGTTGAAAACCCACTTTTCGCATATGTGTTAGTGTTGAAAAACCACTTTTCGCACTTGTGTTAATGTTGAAAAACCACTTTTCGCACTTGTGTTGGTGCAGGAAACCACTTTTGCACTTGTATTAGTGTGGAAAAACCACTTTTCGCACTTGTGTTAGTGTTGAAAAACCACTTTTCACACTTGTGTTAATGTTGAAAAACAACTTTTCGCACTTGTGTTGGTGCAGGAAACCACTTTTGCACTTGTATTAGTGTGGAAAAAACACTTTTTGCACTTGTGATAGTGTTGAAAAACCACTTTTCGCACTTGCGTTAGTGTTGAAAAACCACTTTTCGCACTTGTGTTGGTGCAGGAAACCACTTTTGCACTTGTATTAGTGTGGAAAAACCACTTTTCGCACTTGTGTTATTGTTGAAAAACCACTTTTCGCACTTGTGTTAGTGTTGAAAAACCACTTTTCGCACTTGTGTTAGTGTTGAAAAACCACATTTCGCACTTGTGTTGGTGCAGGAAACCACTTTTGCACTTGTATTAGTGTGGAAAAAACACTTTTTGCACTTGTGATAGTGTTGAAAAACCACTTTTCGCACTTGTGTTAGTGTTGAAAAACCACTTTTCGCACTTGTGTTGGTGCAGGAAACCACTTTTGCACTTGTATTAGTGTGGAAAACCACTTTTCGCACTTGTGTTAGTGTTGAAAAACCACTTTTTGCACTTGTGTTAGTGTTAAAAAACCACTTTTCGCACTTGTGTTGGTGCAGGAAACCACTTTTGCACTTGTATTAGTGTGGAAAAACACTTTTTGCACTTGTGATAGTGTTGAAAAACCACTTTTCGCACTTCTGTTAGTGTTGAAAAACCACTTTTCGCACTTGTGTTGGTTCAGGAAACCACTTTTGCACTTGTATTAGTGTGGAAAAACCACTTTTCGCACTTGTGTTATTGTTGAAAAACCACTTTTCGCACTTGTGTTAGTGTTGAAAAACCACTTTTCGCACTTGTGTTAGTGTTGAAAAACCACTTTTCGCACTTGTGTTAGTGTTGAAAAACCACATTTCGCACTTGTGTTGGTGCAGGAAACCACTTTTGCACTTGTACTAGTGTGGAAAAAACACTTTTTGCACTTGTGATAGTGTTGAAAAACCACTTTTCGCACTTGTGTTAGTGTTGAAAAACCACTTTTCGCACTTGTGTTGGTGCAGGAAACCACTTTTGCACTTGTATTAGTGTGGAAAACCACTTTTCGCACTTGTGTTAGTGTTGAAAAACCACTTTTTGCACTTGTGTTAGTGTTAAAAAACCACTTTTCGCACTTGTGTTGGTGCAGGAAACCACTTTTGCACTTGTATTAGTGTGGAAAAACACTTTTTGCACTTGTGATAGTGTTGAAAAACCACTTTTCGCACTTGTGTTAGTGTTGAAAAACCACTTTTCGCACTTGTGTTGGTTCAGGAAACCACTTTTGCACTTGTATTAGTGTGGAAAAACCACTTTTCGCACTTGTGTTATTGTTGAAAAACCACTTTTCGCACTTGTGTTAGTGTTGAAAAACCACTTTTCGCACTTGTGTTAGTGTTGAAAAACCACAATTCGCACTTGTGTTGGTGCAGGAAACCACTTTTGCACTTGTATTAGTGTGGAAAAAACACTTTTTGCACTTGTGATAGTGTTGAAAAACCACTTTTCGCACTTGTGTTAGTGTTGAAAACCCACTTTTCGCACTTGTGTTGGTGCAGGAAACCACTTTTGCACTTGTATTAGTGTGGAAAAACCACTTTTCGCACTTGTGTTAGTGTTGAAAAACCACTTTCGCACTTGTGTTAGTGTTGAAAAACCACTTTTCATACTTGTGTTGGTGCAGGAAACCACTTTTGCACTTGTATTAGTGTGGAAAAACCACTTTTCGCACTTGTGTTAGTGTTGAAAAACCACTTTTCGCACTTGTGTTGGTGCAGGAAACCACTTTTGCACTTGTATTAGTGTGGAAAAAACACTTTTTGCACTTGTGATAGTGTTGAAAAACCACTTTACGCACTTGTGTTAGTGTTGAAAAACCACTTTTCGCACTTGTGTTGGTGCAGGAAACCACTTTTGCACTTGTATTAGTGTGGAAAAACCACTTTTCGCACTTGTGTTAGTGTTGAAAAACCACTTTTCGCACTTGTGTTAGTGTTGAAAAACCACTTTTCGCACTTGAGTTAGTGTTGAAAAACCACTTTTCGCACTTGTGTTGGTGCAGGAAACCAGTTTTGCACTTGTATTAGTGTGGAAAAAACACTTTTCGCACTTGTGTTAGTGTTGAAAAACCACTTTTCGCACTTGTGTTAGTGTTGAAAAACCACTTTTCGCATTTGTGTTGGTGCAGGGAACCACTTTTGCACTTGTATTAGTGTGCAAAAACCACTTTTCGCACTTGTGTTAGTGTTGAAAAACCACTTTTCGCACTTGTGTTAGTTTTGAAAAACCACTTTTCGCACTTGTGTTGGTGCAGGAAACCACTTTTGCACTTGTATTAGTGTGGAAAAAACACTTTTTGCACTTGTGATAGTGTTGAAAAACCACTTTTCGCACTTGTGTTAGTGTTGAAAAACCACTTTTCGCACTTGTGTTGGTGCAGGAAACAACTTTTGCACTTGTATTAGTGTGGAAAACCACTTTTCGCACTTGTGTTAGTGTTGAAAAACCACTTTTCGCACTTCTGTTAGTGTTGAAAAACCACTTTTCGCACTTGTGTTGGTACAGGAAACCACTTTTGCACTTGTATTAGTGTGGAAAAAACACTTTTCGCACTTGTGTTAGTGTTGAAAAAACACTTTTCGCACTTGTGTTAGTGTTGAAAAACCACTTTTCGCACTTGTGTTGGTGCAGGAAACCACTTTTGCACTTGTATTAGTGTGGAAAAACCACTTTTCGCACTTGTGTTATTGTTGAAAAATCACTTTTCGCACTTGTGTTAGTGTTGAAAAACCACTTTTCGCACTTGTGTTAGTGTTGAAAAACAACTTTTCGCACTTGTGTTGGTGCAGGAAACCACTTTTGCACTTGTATTAGTGTGGAAAAACCACTTTATGCACTTGTGTTAGTGTTGAAAAACCCACTTTTTGCACTTGTGTTAGTGTTGAAAAACCACTTTTCGCACTTGTGTTGGTGCAGGAAACCACTTTTGCACTTGTATTAGTGTGGAAAAAACACTTTTTGCACTTGTGATAGTGTTGAAAAACCACTTTTCGCACTTGTGTTAGTGTTGAAAAACCACTTTTCGCACTTGTGTTGGTGCAGGAAGCCACTTTTGCACTTGTATTAGTGTGGAAAAACCACTTTTCGCACTTGTGTTAGTGTTGAAAAACCACTTTTCGCACTTGTGTTGGTGCAGGAAACCACTTTTGCACTTGTATTAGTGTGGAAAAAACACTTTTCGCACTTGTGTTAGTGTTGAAAAACCACTTTTCGCACTTGTGTTAGTGTTGAAAAACCACTTTTTGCACTTGAGTTAGTTTTGAAAAACCACTTTTCGCACTTGTGTTGGTGCAGGAAACCAGTTTTGCACTTGTATTAGTGTGGAAAAAACACTTTTCGCACTTGTGTTAGTGTTGAAAAACCACTTTTCGCACTTGTGTTAGTGTTGAAAAACCACTTTTCACATTTGTGTTGGTGCAGGAAACCACTTTTGCACTTGTGTTAGTGTGCAAAAACCACTTTTCGCACTTGTGTTAGTGTTGAAAAACCACTTTTCGCACTTGTGTTCGTGTTGAAAAACCACTTTTCGCACTTGTGTTGGTGCAGGAAACAACTTTTGCACTTGTATTAGTGTGGAAAAACCACTTTTTGCACTTGTGCTAGTGTTGAAAAACCACTTTTCGCACTTGTGTTAATGTTGAAAAACCACTTTTCGCACTTGTGTTGGTGCAGGAAACCACTTTTGCACTTGTATTAGTGTGGTAAAACCACTTTTCACACTTGTGTTAGTGTTGAAAAACCACTTTTCACACTTGTGTTAATGTTGAAAAACCACTTTTCGCACTTGTGTTGGTGCAGGAAACCACTTTTGCACTTGTATTAGTGTGGAAAAACACTTTTTGCACTTGTGATAGTGTTGAAAAACCACTTTTCGCACTTGCGTTAGTGTTGAAAAACCACTTTTCGCACTTGTGTTGGTGCAGGAAACCACTTTTGCACTTGTATTAGTGTGGAAAAACCACTTTTCGCACTTGTGTTATTGTTGAAAAACCACTTTTCGCACTTGTGTTAGTGTTGAAAAACCACTTTTCGCACTTCTGTTAGTGTTGAAAAACCACTTTTCGCACTTGTGTTGGTTCAGGAAACCACTTTTGCACTTGTATTAGTGTGGAAAAACAACTTTTCGCACTTGTGTTATTGTTGAAAAACCACTTTTCGCAATTGTGTTAGTGTTGAAAAACCACTTTTCGCACTTGTGTTAGTGTTGAAAAACCACTTTTCGCACTTGTGTTAGTGTTGAAAAACCACATTTCGCACTTGTGTTGGTGCAGGAAACCACTTTTGCACTTGTACTAGTGTGGAAAAAACACTTTTTGCACTTGTGATAGTGTTGAAAAACAACTTTTCGCACTTGTGTTAGTGTTGAAAAACCACTTTTCGCACTTGTGTTGGTGCAGGAAACCACTTTTGCACTTGTATTAGTGTGGAAAACCACTTTTCGCACTTGTGTTAGTGTTGAAAAACCACTTTTTGCACTTGTGTTAGTGTTAAAAAACCACTTTTCGCACTTGTGTTGGTGCAGGAAACCACTTTTGCACTTGTATTAGTGTGGAAAAACACTTTTTGCACTTGTGATAGTGTTGAAAAACCACTTTTCGCACTTGTGTTAGTGTTGAAAAACCACTTTTCGCACTTGTGTTGGTTCAGGAAACCACTTTTGCACTTGTATTAGTGTGGAAAAACCACTTTTCGCACTTGTGTTAGTGTTGAAAAACCACTTTCGCACTTGTGTTAGTGTTGAAAAACCACTTTTCATACTTGTGTTGGTGCAGGAAACCACTTTTGCACTTGTATTAGTGTGGAAAAAACACTTTTTGCACTTGTGATAGTGTTGAAAAACCACTTTTCGCACTTGTGTTATTGTTGAAAAACCACTTTTCGCACTTGTGTTAGTGTTGAAAAACCACTTTTCGCACTTGTGTTAGTGTTGAAAAACCACAATTCGCACTTGTGTTGGTGCAGGAAACCACTTTTGCACTTGTATTAGTGTGGAAAAAACACTTTTTGCACTTGTGATAGTGTTGAAAAACCACTTTTCGCACTTGTGTTAGTGTTGAAAACCCACTTTTCGCACTTGTGTTGGTGCAGGAAACCACTTTTGCACTTGTATTAGTGTGGAAAAACCACTTTTCGCACTTGTGTTAGTGTTGAAAAACCACTTTCGCACTTGTGTTAGTGTTGAAAAACCACTTTTCATACTTGTGTTGGTGCAGGAAACCACTTTTGCACTTGTATTAGTGTGGAAAAAACACTTTTTGCACTTGTGATAGTGTTGAAAAACCACTTTTCGCACTTGTGTTAGTGTTGAAAAACCACTTTTCGCACTTGTGTTGGTGCAGGAAACCACTTTTGCACTTGTATTAGTGTGGAAAAACCACTTTTCGCACTTGTGTTATTGTTGAAAAATCACTTTTCGCACTTGTGTTAGTGTTGAAAAACCACTTTTCGCTCTTGTGTTAGTGTTGAAAAACCACTTTTCGCACTTGTGTTGGTGCAGGAAACCACTTTTGCACTTGTATTAGTGTGGAAAAACCACTTTTCGCACTTGTGTTAGTGTTGAAAAACCACTTTTGGCACTTGTGTTAGTGTTGAAAAACCACTTTTCGCACTTGTGTTGGTGCAGGAAACCACTTTTGCACTTCTATTAGTGTTGAAAAACCACTTTTCGCACTTGTGTTAGTGTTGAAAAACCACTTTTAGCACTTGTGTTGGTGCAGGAAACCACTTTTGTGCTTGTATTAGTGTGGAAAAAACACTTTTCGCACTTGTGTTAGTGTTGAAAAACTTTTTCGCACTTGTGTTAGTGTTGAAAAACCAATTTTCGCACTTGTGTTAGTGTTGAAAAACCACTTTTCGCACTTGTGTTGGTGCAGGAAACCACTTTTGCACTTGTATTAGTGTGGAAAAAACACTTTTTGCACTTGTGATAGTGTTGAAAAACCACTTTTCGCACTTGTGTTAGTGTTGAAAAACCACTTTTCGCACTTGTGTTGGTGCAGGAAACAACTTTTGCACTTGTATTAGTGTGGAAAACCACTTTTCGCACTTGTGTTAGTGTTGATAAACCACTTTTCGCACTTCTGTTAGTGTTGAAAAACCACTTTTCGCACTTGTGTTGGTACAGGAAACCACTTTTGCACTTGTATTAGTGTGGAAAAAACACTTTTCGCACTTGTGTTAGTGTTGAAAAAACACTTTTCGCACTTGTGTTAGTGTTGAAAAACCACTTTTCGCACTTGTGTTGGTGCAGGAAACCACTTTTGCACTTGTATTAGTGTGGAAAAACCACTTTTCGCACTTGTGTTATTGTTGAAAAATCACTTTTCGTACTTGTGTTAGTGTTGAAAAACCACTTTTCGCACTTGTGTTAGTGTTGAAAAACAACTTTTCGCACTTGTGTTGGTGCAGGAAACCACTTTTGCACTTGTATTAGTGTGGAAAAACCACTTTATGCACTTGTGTTAGTGTTGAAAAACCCACTTTTTGCACTTGTGTTAGTGTTGAAAAACCACTTTTCGCACTTGTGTTGGTGCAGGAAACCACTTTTGCACTTGTATTAGTGTGGAAAAAACACTTTTTGCACTTGTGATAGTGTTGAAAAACCACTTTTCGCACTTGTGTTAGTGTTGAAAAACCACTTTTCGCACTTGTGTTGGTGCAGGAAACCACTTTTGCACTTGTATTAGTGTGGAAAAACCACTTTTCGCACTTGTGTTAGTGTTGAAAAACCACTTTTCGCACTTGTGTTGGTGCAGGAAACCACTTTTGCACTTGTATTAGTGTGGAAAAAACACTTTTCGCACTTGTGTTAGTGTTGAAAAACCACTTTTCGCACTTGTGTTAGTGTTGAAAAACCACTTTTTGCACTTGAGTTAGTTTTGAAAAACCACTTTTCGCACTTGTGTTGGTGCAGGAAACCAGTTTTGCACTTGTATTAGTGTGGAAAAAACACTTTTCGCACTTGTGTTAGTGTTGAAAAACCACTTTTCGCACTTGTGTTAGTGTTGAAAAACCACTTTTCACATTTGTGTTGGTGCAGGAAACCACTTTTGCACTTGTGTTAGTGTGCAAAAACCACTTTTCGCACTTGTGTTAGTGTTGAAAAACCACTTTTCGCACTTGTGTTCGTGTTGAAAAACCACTTTTCGCACTTGTGTTGGTGCAGGAAACAACTTTTGCACTTGTATTAGTGTGGAAAAACCACTTTTTGCACTTGTGATAGTGTTGAAAACCCACTTTTCGCATATGTGTTAGTGTTGAAAAACCACTTTTCGCACTTGTGTTAATGTTGAAAAACCACTTTTCGCACTTGTGTTGGTGCAGGAAACCACTTTTGCACTTGTATTAGTGTGGTAAAACCACTTTTCACACTTGTGTTAGTGTTGAAAAACCACTTTTCACACTTGTGTTAATGTTGAAAAACCACTTTTCGCACTTGTGTTGGTGCAGGAAACCACTTTTGCACTTGTATTAGTGTGGAAAAAACACTTTTTGCACTTGTGATAGTGTTGAAAAACCACTTTTCGCACTTGCGTTAGTGTTGAAAAACCACTTTTCGCACTTGTGTTGGTGCAGGAAACCACTTTTGCACTTGTATTAGTGTGGAAAAACCACTTTTCGCACTTGTGTTATTGTTGAAAAACCACTTTTCGCACTTGTGTTAGTGTTGAAAAACCACTTTTCGCACTTGTGTTAGTGTTGAAAAACCACTTTTCGCACTTGTGTTAGTGTTGAAAAACCACATTTCGCACTTGTGTTGGTGCAGGAAACCACTTTTGCACTTGTACTAGTGTGGAAAAAACACTTTTTGCACTTGTGATAGTGTTGAAAAACAACTTTTCGCACTTGTGTTAGTGTTGAAAAACCACTTTTCGCACTTGTGTTGGTGCAGGAAACCACTTTTGCACTTGTATTAGTGTGGAAAACCACTTTTCGCACTTGTGTTAGTGTTGAAAAACCACTTTTTGCACTTGTGTTAGTGTTAAAAAACCACTTTTCGCACTTGTGTTGGTGCAGGAAACCACTTTTGCACTTGTATTAGTGTGGAAAAACACTTTTTGCACTTGTGATAGTGTTGAAAAACCACTTTTCGCACTTGTGTTAGTGTTGAAAAACCACTTTTCGCACTTGTGTTGGTTCAGGAAACCACTTTTGCACTTGTATTAGTGTGGAAAAACCACTTTTCGCACTTGTGTTATTGTTGAAAAACCACTTTTCGCACTTGTGTTAGTGTTGAAAAACCACTTTTCGCACTTGTGTTAGTGTTGAAAAACCACAATTCGCACTTGTGTTGGTGCAGGAAACCACTTTTGCACTTGTATTAGTGTGGAAAAAACACTTTTTGCACTTGTGATAGTGTTGAAAAACCACTTTTCGCACTTGTGTTAGTGTTGAAAACCCACTTTTCGCACTTGTGTTGGTGCAGGAAACCACTTTTGCACTTGTATTAGTGTGGAAAAACCACTTTTCGCACTTGTGTTAGTGTTGAAAAACCACTTTTGCACTTGTGTTAGTGTTGAAAAACCACTTTTCATACTTGTGTTGGTGCAGGAAACCACTTTTGCACTTGTATTAGTGTGGAAAAAACACTTTTTGCACTTGTGATAGTGTTGAAAAACCACTTTTCGCACTTGTGTTAGTGTTGAAAAACCACTTTTCGCACTTGTGTTGGTGCAGGAAACCACTTTTGCACTTGTATTAGTGTGGAAAAACCACTTTTCGCACTTGTGTTATTGTTGAAAAATCACTTTTCGCACTTGTGTTAGTGTTGAAAAACCACTTTTCGCTCTTGTGTTAGTGTTGAAAAACCACTTTTCGCACTTGTGTTGGTGCAGGAAACCACTTTTGCACTTGTATTAGTGTGGAAAAACCACTTTTCGCACTTGTGTTAGTGTTGAAAAACCACTTTTGGCACTTGTGTTAGTGTTGAAAAACCACTTTTCGCACTTGTGTTGGTGCAGGAAACCACTTTTGCACTTCTATTAGTGTTGAAAAACCACTTTTCGCACTTGTGTTAGTGTTGAAAAACCACTTTTAGCACTTGTGTTGGTGCAGGAAACCACTTTTGTGCTTGTATTAGTGTGGAAAAAACACTTTTCGCACTTGTGTTAGTGTTGAAAAACTTTTTCGCACTTGTGTTAGTGTTGAAAAACCAATTTTCGCACTTGTGTTAGTGTTGAAAAACCACTTTTCGCACTTGTGTTGGTGCAGGAAACCACTTTTGCACTTGTATTAGTGTGGAAAAAACACTTTTTGCACTTGTGATAGTGTTGAAAAACCACTTTTCGCACTTGTGTTAGTGTTGAAAAACCACTTTTCGCACTTGTGTTGGTGCAGGAAACAACTTTTGCACTTGTATTAGTGTGGAAAACCACTTTTCGCACTTGTGTTAGTGTTGAAAAACCACTTTTCGCACTTCTGTTAGTGTTGAAAAACCACTTTTCGCACTTGTGTTGGTACAGGAAACCACTTTTGCACTTGTATTAGTGTGGAAAAAACACTTTTCGCACTTGTGTTAGTGTTGAAAAAACACTTTTCGCACTTGTGTTAGTGTTGAAAAACCACTTTTCGCACTTGTGTTGGTGCAGGAAACCACTTTTGCACTTGTATTAGTGTGGAAAAACCACTTTTCGCACTTGTGTTATTGTTGAAAAATCACTTTTCGCACTTGTGTTAGTGTTGAAAAACCACTTTTCGCACTTGTGTTAGTGTTGAAAAACAACTTTTCGCACTTGTGTTGGTGCAGGAAACCACTTTTGCACTTGTATTAGTGTGGAAAAACCACTTTTGCACTTGTATTAGTGTGGAAAAAACACTTTTTGCACTTGTGATAGTGTTGAAAAACCACTTTTCGCACTTGTGTTAGTGTTGAAAAACCACTTTTCGCACTTGTGTTGGTGCAGGAAACAACTTTTGCACTTGTATTAGTGTGGAAAACCACTTTTCGCACTTGTGTTAGTGTTGAAAAACCACTTTTCGCACTTCTGTTAGTGTTGAAAAACCACTTTTCGCACTTGTGTTGGTACAGGAAACCACTTTTGCACTTGTATTAGTGTGGAAAAAACACTTTTCGCACTTGTGTTAGTGTTGAAAAAACACTTTTCGCACTTGTGTTGGTGCAGGAAACCACTTTTGCACTTCTATTAGTGTTGAAAAACCACTTTTCGCACTTGTGTTAGTGTTGAAAAACCACTTTTAGCACTTGTGTTGGTGCAGGAAACCACTTTTGTGCTTGTATTAGTGTGGAAAAAACACTTTTCGCACTTGTGTTAGTGTTGAAAAACTTTTTCGCACTTGTGTTAGTGTTGAAAAACCAATTTTCGCACTTGTGTTAGTGTTGAAAAACCACTTTTCGCACTTGTGTTGGTGCAGGAAACCACTTTTGCACTTGTATTAGTGTGGAAAAACCACTTTTCGCACTTGTGTTATTGTTGAAAAATCACTTTTCGCACTTGTGTTAGTGTTGAAAAACCACTTTTCGCACTTGTGTTAGTGTTGAAAAACAACTTTTCGCACTTGTGTTGGTGCAGGAAACCACTTTTGCACTTGTATTAGTGTGGAAAAACCACTTTTCGCACTTGTGTTAGTGTTGAAAAACCCACTTTTTGCACTTGTGTTAGTGTTGAAAAACCACTTTTCGCACTTGTGTTGGTGCAGGAAACCACTTTTGCACTTGTATTAGTGTGGAAAAAACACTTTTTGCACTTGTGATAGTGTTGAAAAACCACTTTTCGCACTTGTGTTAGTGTTGAAAAACCACTTTTCGCACTTGTGTTGGTGCAGGAAACCACTTTTGCACTTGTATTAGTGTGGAAAAACCACTTTTCGCACTTGTGTTAGTGTTGAAAAACCACTTTTCGCACTTGTGTTGGTGCAGGAAACCACTTTTGCAGTTGTATTAGTGTGGAAAAAACACTTTTCGCACTTGTGTTAGTGTTGAAAAACCACTTTTCGCACTTTTGTTAGTGTTGAAAAACCACTTTTCGCACTTGAGTTAGTTTTGAAAAACCACTTTTCGCACTTGTGTTGGTGCAGGAAACCAGTTTTGCACTTGTATTAGTGTGGAAAAAACACTTTTTGCACTTGTGTTAGTGTTGAAAAACCACTTTTCGCACTTGTGTTAGTGTTGAAAAACCACTTTTCGCATTTGTGTTGGTGCAGGAAACCACTTTTGCACTTGTGTTAGTGTGCAAAAACCACTTTTCGCACTTGTGTTAGTGTTGAAAAACCACTTTTCGCACTTGTGTTAGTTTTGAAAAACCACTTTTCGCATTTGTGTTGGTGCAGGAAACCACTTTTGCACTTGTATTAGTGTGGAAAAACCACTTTTCGCACTTGTGTTAGTGTTGAAAAACCACTTTTCGCACTTGTGTTAGTGTTGAAAAACCACTTTTCGCACTTGTGTTGGTGCAGGAAACCACTTTTGCACTTGTATTAGTGTTGAAAAACCACTTTTCGCACTTGTGTTAGTGTTGAAAAACCACTTTTCGCACTTGTGTTAGTGTTGAAAAACCACTTTTAGCACTTGTGTTGGTGCAGGAAACCACTTTTGTGCTTGTATTAGTGTGGAAAAAACACTTTTCGCACTTGTGTTAGTGTTGAAAAACTTTTTCGCACTTGTGTTAGTGTTGAAAAACCAATTTTCGCACTTGTGTTAGTGTTGAAAAACCACTTTTCGCACTTGTGTTGGTGCAGGAAACCACTTTTGCACTTGTATTAGTGTGGAAAAACCACTTTTCGCACTTGTGTTATTGTTGAAAAATCACTTTTCGCACTTGTGTTAGTGTTGAAAAACCACTTTTCGCACTTGTGTTAGTGTTGAAAAACAACTTTTCGCACTTGTGTTGGTGCAGGAAACCACTTTTGCACTTGTATTAGTGTGGAAAAACCACTTTTCGCACTTGTGTTAGTGTTGAAAAACCCACTTTTTGCACTTGTGTTAGTGTTGAAAAACCACTTTTCGCACTTGTGTTGGTGCAGGAAACCACTTTTGCACTTGTATTAGTGTGGAAAAAACACTTTTTGCACTTGTGATAGTGTTGAAAAACCACTTTTCGCACTTGTGTTAGTGTTGAAAAACCACTTTTCGCACTTGTGTTGGTGCAGGAAACCACTTTTGCACTTGTATTAGTGTGGAAAAACCACTTTTCGCACTTGTGTTAGTGTTGAAAAACCACTTTTCGCACTTGTGTTGGTGCAGGAAACCACTTTTGCACTTGTATTAGTGTGGAAAAAACACTTTTCGCACTTGTGTTAGTGTTGAAAAACCACTTTTCGCACTTTTGTTAGTGTTGAAAAACCACTTTTCACACTTGAGTTAGTTTTGAAAAACCACTTTTCGCACTTGTGTTGGTGCAGGAAACCAGTTTTGCACTTGTATTAGTGTGGAAAAAACACTTTTTGCACTTGTGTTAGTGTTGAAAAACCACTTTTCGCACTTGTGTTAGTGTTGAAAAACCACTTTTCGCATTTGTGTTGGTGCAGGAAACCACTTTTGCACTTGTGTTAGTGTGCAAAAACCACTTTTCGCACTTGTGTTAGTGTTGAAAAACCACTTTTCGCACTTGTGTTAGTTTTGAAAAACCACTTTTCGCACTTGTGTTGGTGCAGGAAACCACTTTTGCACTTGTATTAGTGTGGAAAAAACACTTTTTGCACTTGTGATAGTGTTGAAAAAACACTTTTCGCACTTGTGTTCGTGTTGAAAAACCACTTTTCGCACTTGTGTTGGTGCAGGAAACAACTTTTGCACTTGTATTAGTGTGGAAAAAACCACTTTTTGCACTTGTGATCGTGTTGAAAACCCACTTTTCGCATATGTGTTAGTGTTGAAAAACCACTTTTCGCACTTGTGTTAATGTTGAAAAACCACTTTTCGCACTTGTGTTGGTGCAGGAAACCACTTTTGCACTTGTATTAGTGTGGAAAAACCACTTTTCGCACTTGTGTTAGTGTTGAAAAACCACTTTTCACACTTGTGTTAATGTTGAAAAACAACTTTTCGCACTTGTGTTGGTGCAGGAAACCACTTTTGCACTTGTATTAGTGTGGAAAAAACACTTTTTGCACTTGTGATAGTGTTGAAAAACCACTTTTCGCACTTGCGTTAGTGTTGAAAAACCACTTTTCGCACTTGTGTTGGTGCAGGAAACCACTTTTGCACTTGTATTAGTGTGGAAAAACCACTTTTCGCACTTGTGTTATTGTTGAAAAACCACTTTTCGCACTTGTGTTAGTGTTGAAAAACCACTTTTCGCACTTGTGTTAGTGTTGAAAAACCACATTTCGCACTTGTGTTGGTGCAGGAAACCACTTTTGCACTTGTATTAGTGTGGAAAAAACACTTTTTGCACTTGTGATAGTGTTGAAAAACCACTTTTCGCACTTGTGTTAGTGTTGAAAAACCACTTTTCGCACTTGTGTTGGTGCAGGAAACCACTTTTGCACTTGTATTAGTGTGGAAAACCACTTTTCGCACTTGTGTTAGTGTTGAAAAACCACTTTTTGCACTTGTGTTAGTGTTAAAAAACCACTTTTCGCACTTGTGTTGGTGCAGGAAACCACTTTTGCACTTGTATTAGTGTGGAAAAACACTTTTTGCACTTGTGATAGTGTTGAAAAACCACTTTTCGCACTTCTGTTAGTGTTGAAAAACCACTTTTCGCACTTGTGTTGGTTCAGGAAACCACTTTTGCACTTGTATTAGTGTGGAAAAACCACTTTTCGCACTTGTGTTAGTGTTGAAAAACCACTTTCGCACTTGTGTTAGTGTTGAAAAACCACTTTTCATACTTGTGTTGGTGCAGGAAACCACTTTTGCACTTGTATTAGTGTGGAAAAAACACTTTTTGCACTTGTGATAGTGTTGAAAAACCACTTTTCGCACTTGTGTTAGTGTTGAAAAACCACTTTTCGCACTTGTGTTGGTGCAGGAAACCACTTTTGCACTTGTATTAGTGTGGAAAAACCACTTTTCGCACTTGTGTTATTGTTGAAAAATCACTTTTCGCACTTGTGTTAGTGTTGAAAAACCACTTTTCGCTCTTGTGTTAGTGTTGAAAAACCACTTTTCGCACTTGTGTTGGTGCAGGAAACCACTTTTGCACTTGTATTAGTGTGGAAAAACCACTTTTGGCACTTGTGTTAGTGTTGAAAAACCACTTTTGGCACTTGTGTTAGTGTTGAAAAACCACTTTTCGCACTTGTGTTGGTGCAGGAAACCACTTTTGCACTTCTATTAGTGTTGAAAAACCACTTTTCGCACTTGTGTTAGTGTTGAAAAACCACTTTTCACACTTGTGTTGGTGCAGGAAACCACTTTTGTGCTTGTATTAGTGTGGAAAAAACACTTTTCGCACTTGTGTTAGTGTTGAAAAACTTTTTCGCACTTGTGTTAGTGTTGAAAAACCAATTTTCGCACTTGTGTTAGTGTTGAAAAACCACTTTTCGCACTTGTGTTGGTGCAGGAAACCACTTTTGCACTTGTATTAGTGTGGAAAAACCACTTTTCGCACTTGTGTTATTGTTGAAAAATCACTTTTCGCACTTGTGTTAGTGTTGAAAAACCACTTTTCGCATTTGTGTTAGTGTTGAAAAACCACTTTTTGCACTTGTGTTGGTGCAGGAAACCACTTTTGCACTTGTATTAGTGTGGAAAAACCACTTTTCGCACTTGTGTTATTGTTGAAAAACCACTTTTCGCACTTGTGTTAGTGTTGAAAAACCACTTTTCGCACTTGTGTTAGTGTTGAAAAACCACTTTTCGCACTTGTGTTAGTGTTGAAAAACCACATTTCGCACTTGTGTTGGTGCAGGAAACCACTTTTGCACTTGTACTAGTGTGGAAAAAACACTTTTTGCACTTGTGATAGTGTTGAAAAACAACTTTTCGCACTTGTGTTAGTGTTGAAAAACCACTTTTCGCACTTGTGTTGGTGCAGGAAACCACTTTTGCACTTGTATTAGTGTGGAAAACCACTTTTCGCACTTGTGTTAGTGTTGAAAAACCACTTTTTGCACTTGTGTTAGTGTTAAAAAACCACTTTTCGCACTTGTGTTGGTGCAGGAAACCACTTTTGCACTTGTATTAGTGTGGAAAAACACTTTTTGCACTTGTGATAGTGTTGAAAAACCACTTTTCGCACTTGTGTTAGTGTTGAAAAACCACTTTTCGCACTTGTGTTGGTTCAGGAAACCACTTTTGCACTTGTATTAGTGTGGAAAAACCACTTTTCGCACTTGTGTTATTGTTGAAAAACCACTTTTCGCACTTGTGTTAGTGTTGAAAAACCACTTTTCGCACTTGTGTTAGTGTTGAAAAACCACAATTCGCACTTGTGTTGGTGCAGGAAACCACTTTTGCACTTGTATTAGTGTGGAAAAAACACTTTTTGCACTTGTGATAGTGTTGAAAAACCACTTTTCGCACTTGTGTTAGTGTTGAAAAACCACTTTTCGCACTTGTGTTAGTGTTGAAAAACAACTTTTCGCACTTGTGTTGGTGCAGGAAACCACTTTTGCACTTGTATTAGTGTGGAAAAACCACTTTTCGCACTTGTGTTAGTGTTGAAAAACCCACTTTTTGCACTTGTGTTAGTGTTGAAAAACCACTTTTCGCACTTGTGTTGGTGCAGGAAACCACTTTTGCACTTGTATTAGTGTGGAAAAAACACTTTTTGCACTTGTGATAGTGTTGAAAAACCACTTTTCGCACTTGTGTTAGTGTTGAAAAACCACTTTTCGCACTTGTGTTGGTGCAGGAAACCACTTTTGCACTTGTATTAGTGTTGAAAAACCACTTTTCGCACTTGTGTTAGTGTTGAAAAACCACTTTTCGCACTTGTGTTAGTGTTGAAAAACCACTTTTAGCACTTGTGTTGGTGCAGGAAACCACTTTTGTGCTTGTATTAGTGTGGAAAAAACACTTTTCGCACTTGTGTTAGTGTTGAAAAACTTTTTCGCACTTGTGTTAGTGTTGAAAAACCAATTTTCGCACTTGTGTTAGTGTTGAAAAACCACTTTTCGCACTTGTGTTGGTGCAGGAAACCACTTTTGCACTTGTATTAGTGTGGAAAAACCACTTTTCGCACTTGTGTTATTGTTGAAAAATCACTTTTCGCACTTGTGTTAGTGTTGAAAAACCACTTTTCGCACTTGTGTTCGTGTTGAAAAACAACTTTTCGCACTTGTGTTGGTGCAGGAAACCACTTTTGCACTTGTATTAGTGTGGAAAAACCACTTTTCGCACTTGTGTTAGTGTTGAAAAACCCACTTTTTGCACTTGTGTTAGTGTTGAAAAACCACTTTTCGCACTTGTGTTGGTGCAGGAAACCACTTTTGCACTTGTATTAGTGTGGAAAAAACACTTTTTGCACTTGTGATAGTGTTGAAAAACCACTTTTCGCACTTGTGTTAGTGTTGAAAAACCACTTTTCGCACTTGTGTTGGTGCAGGAAACCACTTTTGCACTTGTATTAGTGTGGAAAAACCACTTTTCGCACTTGTGTTAGTGTTGAAAAACCACTTTTCGCACTTGTGTTGGTGCAGGAAACCACTTTTGCACTTGTATTAGTGTGGAAAAAACACTTTTCGCACTTGTGTTAGTGTTGAAAAACCACTTTTCGCACTTTTGTTAGTGTTGAAAAACCACTTTTCACACTTGAGTTAGTTTTGAAAAACCACTTTTCGCACTTGTGTTGGTGCAGGAAACCAGTTTTGCACTTGTATTAGTGTGGAAAAAACACTTTTTGCACTTGTGTTAGTGTTGAAAAACCACTTTTCGCACTTGTGTTAGTGTTGAAAAACCACTTTTCGCATTTGTGTTGGTGCAGGAAACCACTTTTGCACTTGTGTTAGTGTGCAAAAACCACTTTTCGCACTTGTGTTAGTGTTGAAAAACCACTTTTCGCACTTGTGTTAGTTTTGAAAAACCACTTTTCGCACTTGTGTTGGTGCAGGAAACCACTTTTGCACTTGTATTAGTGTGGAAAAAACACTTTTTGCACTTGTGATAGTGTTGAAAAACCACTTTTCGCACTTGTGTTCGTGTTGAAAAACCACTTTTCGCACTTGTGTTGGTGCAGGAAACAACTTTTGCACTTGTATTAGTGTGGAAAAACCACTTTTTGCACTTGTGATCGTGTTGAAAACCCACTTTTCGCATATGTGTTAGTGTTGAAAAACCACTTTTCGCACTTGTGTTAATGTTGAAAAACCACTTTTCGCACTTGTGTTGGTGCAGGAAACCACTTTTGCACTTGTATTAGTGTGGAAAAACCACTTTTCGCACTTGTGTTAGTGTTGAAAAACCACTTTTCACACTTGTGTTAATGTTGAAAAACAACTTTTCGCACTTGTGTTGGTGCAGGAAACCACTTTTGCACTTGTATTAGTGTGGAAAAAACACTTTTTGCACTTGTGATAGTGTTGAAAAACCACTTTTCGCACTTGCGTTAGTGTTGAAAAACCACTTTTCGCACTTGTGTTGGTGCAGGAAACCACTTTTGCACTTGTATTAGTGTGGAAAAACCACTTTTCGCACTTGTGTTATTGTTGAAAAACCACTTTTCGCACTTGTGTTAGTGTTGAAAAACCACTTTTCGCACTTGTGTTAGTGTTGAAAAACCACATTTCGCACTTGTGTTGGTGCAGGAAACCACTTTTGCACTTGTATTAGTGTGGAAAAAACACTTTTTGCACTTGTGATAGTGTTGAAAAACCACTTTTCGCACTTGTGTTAGTGTTGAAAAACCACTTTTCGCACTTGTGTTGGTGCAGGAAACCACTTTTGCACTTGTATTAGTGTGGAAAACCACTTTTCGCACTTGTGTTAGTGTTGAAAAACCACTTTTTGCACTTGTGTTAGTGTTAAAAAACCACTTTTCGCACTTGTGTTGGTGCAGGAAACCACTTTTGCACTTGTATTAGTGTGGAAAAACACTTTTTGCACTTGTGATAGTGTTGAAAAACCACTTTTCGCACTTCTGTTAGTGTTGAAAAACCACTTTTCGCACTTGTGTTGGTTCAGGAAACCACTTTTGCACTTGTATTAGTGTGGAAAAACCACTTTTCGCACTTGTGTTATTGTTGAAAAACCACTTTTCGCACTTGTGTTAGTGTTGAAAAACCACTTTTCGCACTTGTGTTAGTGTTGAAAAACCACTTTTCGCACTTGTGTTAGTGTTGAAAAACCACATTTCGCACTTGTGTTGGTGCAGGAAACCACTTTTGCACTTGTACTAGTGTGGAAAAAACACTTTTTGCACTTGTGATAGTGTTGAAAAACCACTTTTCGCACTTGTGTTAGTGTTGAAAAACCACTTTTCGCACTTGTGTTGGTGCAGGAAACCACTTTTGCACTTGTATTAGTGTGGAAAACCACTTTTCGCACTTGTGTTAGTGTTGAAAAACCACTTTTTGCACTTGTGTTAGTGTTAAAAAACCACTTTTCGCACTTGTGTTGGTGCAGGAAACCACTTTTGCACTTGTATTAGTGTGGAAAAACACTTTTTGCACTTGTGATAGTGTTGAAAAACCACTTTTCGCACTTGTGTTAGTGTTGAAAAACCACTTTTCGCACTTGTGTTGGTTCAGGAAACCACTTTTGCACTTGTATTAGTGTGGAAAAACCACTTTTCGCACTTGTGTTATTGTTGAAAAACCACTTTTCGCACTTGTGTTAGTGTTGAAAAACCACTTTTCGCACTTGTGTTAGTGTTGAAAAACCACAATTCGCACTTGTGTTGGTGCAGGAAACCACTTTTGCACTTGTATTAGTGTGGAAAAAACACTTTTTGCACTTGTGATAGTGTTGAAAAACCACTTTTCGCACTTGTGTTAGTGTTGAAAACCCACTTTTCGCACTTGTGTTGGTGCAGGAAACCACTTTTGCACTTGTATTAGTGTGGAAAAACCACTTTTCGCACTTGTGTTAGTGTTGAAAAATCACTTTCGCACTTGTGTTAGTGTTGAAAAACCACTTTTCATACTTGTGTTGGTGCAGGAAACCACTTTTGCACTTGTATTAGTGTGGAAAAAACACTTTTTGCACTTGTGATAGTGTTGAAAAACCACTTTTCGCACTTGTGTTAGTGTTGAAAAACCACTTTTCACACTTGTGTTGGTGCAGGAAACCACTTTTGCACTTGTATTAGTGTGGAAAAACCACTTTTCGCACTTGTGTTATTGTTGAAAAATCACTTTTCGCACTTGTGTTAGTGTTGAAAAACCACTTTTCGCTCTTGTGTTAGTGTTGAAAAACCACTTTTCGCACTTGTGTTGGTGCAGGAAACCACTTTTGCACTTGTATTAGTGTGGAAAAACCACTTTTGGCACTTGTGTTAGTGTTGAAAAACCACTTTTGGCACTTGTGTTAGTGTTGAAAAACCACTTTTCGCACTTGTGTTGGTGCAGGAAACCACTTTTGCACTTCTATTAGTGTTGAAAAACCACTTTTCGCACTTGTGTTAGTGTTGAAAAACCACTTTTCGCACTTGTGTTGGTGCAGGAAACCACTTTTGTGCTTGTATTAGTGTGGAAAAAACACTTTTCGCACTTGTGTTAGTGTTGAAAAACTTTTTCGCACTTGTGTTAGTGTTGAAAAACCAATTTTCGCACTTGTGTTAGTGTTGAAAAACCACTTTTCGCACTTGTGTTGGTGCAGGAAACCACTTTTGCACTTGTATTAGTGTGGAAAAACCACTTTTCGCACTTGTGTTATTGTTGAAAAATCACTTTTCGCACTTGTGTTAGTGTTGAAAAACCACTTTTCGCATTTGTGTTAGTGTTGAAAAACCACTTTTTGCACTTGTGTTGGTGCAGGAAACCACTTTTGCACTTGTATTAGTGTGGAAAAACCACTTTTCGCACTTGTGTTATTGTTGAAAAACCACTTTTCGCACTTGTGTTAGTGTTGAAAAACCACTTTTCGCACTTGTGTTAGTGTTGAAAAACCACTTTTCGCACTTGTGTTAGTGTTGAAAAACCACATTTCGCACTTGTGTTGGTGCAGGAAACCACTTTTGCACTTGTACTAGTGTGGAAAAAACACTTTTTGCACTTGTGATAGTGTTGAAAAACAACTTTTCGCACTTGTGTTAGTGTTGAAAAACCACTTTTCGCACTTGTGTTGGTGCAGGAAACCACTTTTGCACTTGTATTAGTGTGGAAAACCACTTTTCGCACTTGTGTTAGTGTTGAAAAACCACTTTTTGCACTTGTGTTAGTGTTAAAAAACCACTTTTCGCACTTGTGTTGGTGCAGGAAACCACTTTTGCACTTGTATTAGTGTGGAAAAACACTTTTTGCACTTGTGATAGTGTTGAAAAACCACTTTTCGCACTTGTGTTAGTGTTGAAAAACCACTTTTCGCACTTGTGTTGGTTCAGGAAACCACTTTTGCACTTGTATTAGTGTGGAAAAACCACTTTTCGCACTTGTGTTATTGTTGAAAAACCACTTTTCGCACTTGTGTTAGTGTTGAAAAACCACTTTTCGCACTTGTGTTAGTGTTGAAAAACCACAATTCGCACTTGTGTTGGTGCAGGAAACCACTTTTGCACTTGTATTAGTGTGGAAAAAACACTTTTTGCACTTGTGATAGTGTTGAAAAACCACTTTTCGCACTTGTGTTAGTGTTGAAAAACCACTTTTCGCACTTGTGTTAGTGTTGAAAAACAACTTTTCGCACTTGTGTTGGTGCAGGAAACCACTTTTGCACTTGTATTAGTGTGGAAAAACCACTTTTCGCACTTGTGTTAGTGTTGAAAAACCCACTTTTTGCACTTGTGTTAGTGTTGAAAAACCACTTTTCGCACTTGTGTTGGTGCAGGAAACCACTTTTGCACTTGTATTAGTGTGGAAAAAACACTTTTTGCACTTGTGATAGTGTTGAAAAACCACTTTTCGCACTTGTGTTAGTGTTGAAAAACCACTTTTCGCACTTGTGTTGGTGCAGGAAACCACTTTTGCACTTGTATTAGTGTGGAAAAACCACTTTTCGCACTTGTGTTAGTGTTGAAAAACCACTTTTCGCACTTGTGTTGGTGCAGGAAACCACTTTTGCACTTGTATTAGTGTGGAAAAAACACTTTTCGCACTTGTGTTAGTGTTGAAAAACCACTTTTCGCACTTTTGTTAGTGTTGAAAAACCACTTTTCACACTTGAGTTAGTTTTGAAAAACCACTTTTCGCACTTGTGTTGGTGCAGGAAACCAGTTTTGCACTTGTATTAGTGTGGAAAAAACACTTTTTGCACTTGTGTTAGTGTTGAAAAACCACTTTTCGCACTTGTGTTAGTGTTGAAAAACCACTTTTCGCATTTGTGTTGGTGCAGGAAACCACTTTTGCACTTGTGTTAGTGTGCAAAAACCACTTTTCGCACTTGTGTTAGTGTTGAAAAACCACTTTTCGCACTTGTGTTAGTTTTGAAAAACCACTTTTCGCACTTGTGTTGGTGCAGGAAACCACTTTTGCACTTGTATTAGTGTGGAAAAAACACTTTTTGCACTTGTGATAGTGTTGAAAAACCACTTTTCGCACTTGTGTTCGTGTTGAAAAACCACTTTTCGCACTTGTGTTGGTGCAGGAAACAACTTTTGCACTTGTATTAGTGTGGAAAAACCACTTTTTGCACTTGTGATCGTGTTGAAAACCCACTTTTCGCATATGTGTTAGTGTTGAAAAACCACTTTTCGCACTTGTGTTAATGTTGAAAAACCACTTTTCGCACTTGTGTTGGTGCAGGAAACCACTTTTGCACTTGTATTAGTGTGGAAAAACCACTTTTCGCACTTGTGTTAGTGTTGAAAAACCACTTTTCACACTTGTGTTAATGTTGAAAAACAACTTTTCGCACTTGTGTTGGTGCAGGAAACCACTTTTGCACTTGTATTAGTGTGGAAAAAACACTTTTTGCACTTGTGATAGTGTTGAAAAACCACTTTTCGCACTTGCGTTAGTGTTGAAAAACCACTTTTCGCACTTGTGTTGGTGCAGGAAACCACTTTTGCACTTGTATTAGTGTGGAAAAACCACTTTTCGCACTTGTGTTATTGTTGAAAAACCACTTTTCGCACTTGTGTTAGTGTTGAAAAACCACTTTTCGCACTTGTGTTAGTGTTGAAAAACCACATTTCGCACTTGTGTTGGTGCAGGAAACCACTTTTGCACTTGTATTAGTGTGGAAAAAACACTTTTTGCACTTGTGTTAGTGTTGAAAAACCACTTTTCGCACTTGTGTTAGTGTTGAAAAACCACTTTTCGCATTTGTGTTGGTGCAGGAAACCACTTTTGCACTTGTGTTAGTGTGCAAAAACCACTTTTCGCACTTGTGTTAGTGTTGAAAAACCACTTTTCGCACTTGTGTTAGTTTTGAAAAACCACTTTTCGCACTTGTGTTGGTGCAGGAAACCACTTTTGCACTTGTATTAGTGTGGAAAAAACACTTTTTGCACTTGTGATAGTGTTGAAAAACCACTTTTCGCACTTGTGTTCGTGTTGAAAAACCACTTTTCGCACTTGTGTTGGTGCAGGAAACAACTTTTGCACTTGTATTAGTGTGGAAAAACCACTTTTTGCACTTGTGATCGTGTTGAAAACCCACTTTTCGCATATGTGTTAGTGTTGAAAAACCACTTTTCGCACTTGTGTTAATGTTGAAAAACCACTTTTCGCACTTGTGTTGGTGCAGGAAACCACTTTTGCACTTGTATTAGTGTGGAAAAACCACTTTTCGCACTTGTGTTAGTGTTGAAAAACCACTTTTCACACTTGTGTTAATGTTGAAAAACAACTTTTCGCACTTGTGTTGGTGCAGGAAACCACTTTTGCACTTGTATTAGTGTGGAAAAAACACTTTTTGCACTTGTGATAGTGTTGAAAAACCACTTTTCGCACTTGCGTTAGTGTTGAAAAACCACTTTTCGCACTTGTGTTGGTGCAGGAAACCACTTTTGCACTTGTATTAGTGTGGAAAAACCACTTTTCGCACTTGTGTTATTGTTGAAAAACCACTTTTCGCACTTGTGTTAGTGTTGAAAAACCACTTTTCGCACTTGTGTTAGTGTTGAAAAACCACATTTCGCACTTGTGTTGGTGCAGGAAACCACTTTTGCACTTGTATTAGTGTGGAAAAAACACTTTTTGCACTTGTGATAGTGTTGAAAAACCACTTTTCGCACTTGTGTTAGTGTTGAAAAACCACTTTTTGCACTTGTGTTGGTGCAGGAAACCACTTTTGCACTTGTATTAGTGTGGAAAACCACTTTTCGCACTTGTGTTAGTGTTGAAAAACCACTTTTTGCACTTGTGTTAGTGTTAAAAAACCACTTTTCGCACTTGTGTTGGTGCAGGAAACCACTTTTGCACTTGTATTAGTGTGGAAAAACACTTTTTGCACTTGTGATAGTGTTGAAAAACCACTTTTCGCACTTCTGTTAGTGTTGAAAAACCACTTTTCGCACTTGTGTTGGTTCAGGAAACCACTTTTGCACTTGTATTAGTGTGGAAAAACCACTTTTCGCACTTGTGTTATTGTTGAAAAACCACTTTTCGCACTTGTGTTAGTGTTGAAAAACCACTTTTCGCACTTGTGTTAGTGTTGAAAAACCACTTTTCGCACTTGTGTTAGTGTTGAAAAACCACATTTCGCACTTGTGTTGGTGCAGGAAACCACTTTTGCACTTGTACTAGTGTGGAAAAAACACTTTTTGCACTTGTGATAGTGTTGAAAAACCACTTTTCGCACTTGTGTTAGTGTTGAAAAACCACTTTTCGCACTTGTGTTGGTGCAGGAAACCACTTTTGCACTTGTATTAGTGTGGAAAACCACTTTTCGCACTTGTGTTAGTGTTGAAAAACCACTTTTTGCACTTGTGTTAGTGTTAAAAAACCACTTTTCGCACTTGTGTTGGTGCAGGAAACCACTTTTGCACTTGTATTAGTGTGGAAAAACACTTTTTGCACTTGTGATAGTGTTGAAAAACCACTTTTCGCACTTGTGTTAGTGTTGAAAAACCACTTTTCGCACTTGTGTTGGTTCAGGAAACCACTTTTGCACTTGTATTAGTGTGGAAAAACCACTTTTCGCACTTGTGTTATTGTTGAAAAACCACTTTTCGCACTTGTGTTAGTGTTGAAAAACCACTTTTCGCACTTGTGTTAGTGTTGAAAAACCACAATTCGCACTTGTGTTGGTGCAGGAAACCACTTTTGCACTTGTATTAGTGTGGAAAAAACACTTTTTGCACTTGTGATAGTGTTGAAAAACCACTTTTCGCACTTGTGTTAGTGTTGAAAACCCACTTTTCGCACTTGTGTTGGTGCAGGAAACCACTTTTGCACTTGTATTAGTGTGGAAAAACCACTTTTCGCACTTGTGTTAGTGTTGAAAAACCACTTTCGCACTTGTGTTAGTGTTGAAAAACCACTTTTCATACTTGTGTTGGTGCAGGAAACCACTTTTGCACTTGTATTAGTGTGGAAAAAACACTTTTTGCACTTGTGATAGTGTTGAAAAACCACTTTTCGCACTTGTGTTAGTGTTGAAAAACCACTTTTCGCACTTGTGTTGGTGCAGGAAACCACTTTTGCACTTGTGTTAGTGTGCAAAAACCACTTTTCACACTTGTGTTAGTGTTGAAAAACCACTTTTCGCACTTGTGTTAGTTTTGAAAAACCACTTTTCGCACTTGTGTTGGTGCAGGAAACCACTTTTGCACTTGTATTAGTGTGGAAAAAACACTTTTTGCACTTGTGATAGTGTTGAAAAACCACTTTTCGCACTTGTGTTCGTGTTGAAAAACCACTTTTCGCACTTGTGTTGGTGCAGGAAACAACTTTTGCACTTGTATTAGTGTGGAAAAACCACTTTTTGCACTTGTGATCGTGTTGAAAACCCACTTTTCGCATATGTGTTAGTGTTGAAAAACCACTTTTCGCACTTGTGTTAATGTTGAAAAACCACTTTTCGCACTTGTGTTGGTGCAGGAAACCACTTTTGCACTTGTATTAGTGTGGAAAAACCACTTTTCGCACTTGTGTTAGTGTTGAAAAACCACTTTTCACACTTGTGTTAATGTTGAAAAACAACTTTTCGCACTTGTGTTGGTGCAGGAAACCACTTTTGCACTTGTATTAGTGTGGAAAAAACACTTTTTGCACTTGTGATAGTGTTGAAAAACCACTTTTCGCACTTGCGTTAGTGTTGAAAAACCACTTTTCGCACTTGTGTTGGTGCAGGAAACCACTTTTGCACTTGTATTAGTGTGGAAAAACCACTTTTCGCACTTGTGTTATTGTTGAAAAACCACTTTTCGCACTTGTGTTAGTGTTGAAAAACCACTTTTCGCACTTGTGTTAGTGTTGAAAAACCACATTTCGCACTTGTGTTGGTGCAGGAAACCACTTTTGCACTTGTATTAGTGTGGAAAAAACACTTTTTGCACTTGTGATAGTGTTGAAAAACCACTTTTCGCACTTGTGTTAGTGTTGAAAAACCACTTTTCGCACTTGTGTTGGTGCAGGAAACCACTTTTGCACTTGTATTAGTGTGGAAAACCACTTTTCGCACTTGTGTTAGTGTTGAAAAACCACTTTTTGCACTTGTGTTAGTGTTAAAAAACCACTTTTCGCACTTGTGTTGGTGCAGGAAACCACTTTTGCACTTGTATTAGTGTGGAAAAACACTTTTTGCACTTGTGATAGTGTTGAAAAACCACTTTTCGCACTTCTGTTAGTGTTGAAAAACCACTTTTCGCACTTGTGTTGGTTCAGGAAACCACTTTTGCACTTGTATTAGTGTGGAAAAACCACTTTTCGCACTTGTGTTATTGTTGAAAAACCACTTTTCGCACTTGTGTTAGTGTTGAAAAACCACTTTTCGCACTTGTGTTAGTGTTGAAAAACCACTTTTCGCACTTGTGTTAGTGTTGAAAAACCACATTTCGCACTTGTGTTGGTGCAGGAAACCACTTTTGCACTTGTACTAGTGTGGAAAAAACACTTTTTGCACTTGTGATAGTGTTGAAAAACCACTTTTCGCACTTGTGTTAGTGTTGAAAAACCACTTTTCGCACTTGTGTTGGTGCAGGAAACCACTTTTGCACTTGTATTAGTGTGGAAAACCACTTTTCGCACTTGTGTTAGTGTTGAAAAACCACTTTTTGCACTTGTGTTAGTGTTAAAAAACCACTTTTCGCACTTGTGTTGGTGCAGGAAACCACTTTTGCAATTGTATTAGTGTGGAAAAACACTTTTTGCACTTGTGATAGTGTTGAAAAACCACTTTTCGCACTTGTGTTAGTGTTGAAAAACCACTTTTCGCACTTGTGTTGGTTCAGGAAACCACTTTTGCACTTGTATTAGTGTGGAAAAACCACTTTTCGCACTTGTGTTATTGTTGAAAAACCACTTTTCGCACTTGTGTTAGTGTTGAAAAACCACTTTTCGCACTTGTGTTAGTGTTGAAAAACCACAATTCGCACTTGTGTTGGTGCAGGAAACCACTTTTGCACTTGTATTAGTGTGGAAAAAACACTTTTTGCACTTGTGATAGTGTTGAAAAACCACTTTTCGCACTTGTGTTAGTGTTGAAAACCCACTTTTCGCACTTGTGTTGGTGCAGGAAACCACTTTTGCACTTGTATTAGTGTGGAAAAACCACTTTTCGCACTTGTGTTAGTGTTGAAAAACCACTTTCGCACTTGTGTTAGTGTTGAAAAACCACTTTTCATACTTGTGTTGGTGCAGGAAACCACTTTTGCACTTGTATTAGTGTGGAAAAAACACTTTTTGCACTTGTGATAGTGTTGAAAAACCACTTTTCGCACTTGTGTTAGTGTTGAAAAACCACTTTTCGCACTTGTGTTGGTGCAGGAAACCACTTTTGCACTTGTATTAGTGTGGAAAAACCACTTTTCGCACTTGTGTTATTGTTGAAAAATCACTTTTCGCACTTGTGTTAGTGTTGAAAAACCACTTTTCGCTCTTGTGTTAGTGTTGAAAAACCACTTTTCGCACTTGTGTTGGTGCAGGAAACCACTTTTGCACTTGTATTAGTGTGGAAAAACCACTTTTGGCACTTGTGTTAGTGTTGAAAAACCACTTTTGGCACTTGTGTTAGTGTTGAAAAACCACTTTTCGCACTTGTGTTGGTGCAGGAAACCACTTTTGCACTTCTATTAGTGTTGAAAAACCACTTTTCGCACTTGTGTTAGTGTTGAAAAACCACTTTTCGCACTTGTGTTGGTGCAGGAAACCACTTTTGTGCTTGTATTAGTGTGGAAAAAACACTTTTCGCACTTGTGTTAGTGTTGAAAAACTTTTTCGCACTTGTGTTAGTGTTGAAAAACTAATTTTCGCACTTGTGTTAGTGTTGAAAAACCACTTTTCGCACTTGTGTTGGTGCAGGAAACCACTTTTGCACTTGTATTAGTGTGGAAAAACCACTTTTCGCACTTGTGTTATTGTTGAAAAATCACTTTTCGCACTTGTGTTAGTGTTGAAAAACGACTTTTCGCATTTGTGTTAGTGTTGAAAAACCACTTTTTGCACTTGTGTTGGTGCAGGAAACCACTTTTGCACTTGTATTAGTGTGGAAAAACCACTTTTCGCACTTGTGTTATTGTTGAAAAACCACTTTTCGCACTTGTGTTAGTGTTGAAAAACCACTTTTCGCACTTGTGTTAGTGTTGAAAAACCACTTTTCGCACTTGTGTTAGTGTTGAAAAACCACATTTCGCACTTGTGTTGGTGCAGGAAACCACTTTTGCACTTGTACTAGTGTGGAAAAAACACTTTTTGCACTTGTGATAGTGTTGAAAAACAACTTTTCGCACTTGTGTTAGTGTTGAAAAACCACTTTTCGCACTTGTGTTGGTGCAGGAAACCACTTTTGCACTTGTATTAGTGTGGAAAACCACTTTTCGCACTTGTGTTAGTGTTGAAAAACCACTTTTTGCACTTGTGTTAGTGTTAAAAAACCACTTTTCGCACTTGTGTTGGTGCAGGAAACCACTTTTGCACTTGTATTAGTGTGGAAAAACACTTTTTGCACTTGTGATAGTGTTGAAAAACCACTTTTCGCACTTGTGTTAGTGTTGAAAAACCACTTTTCGCACCTGTGTTGGTTCAGGAAACCACTTTTGCACTTGTATTAGTGTGGAAAAACCACTTTTCGCACTTGTGTTATTGTTGAAAAACCACTTTTCGCACTTGTGTTAGTGTTGAAAAACCACTTTTCGCACTTGTGTTAGTGTTGAAAAACCACAATTCGCACTTGTGTTGGTGCAGGAAACCACTTTTGCACTTGTATTAGTGTGGAAAAAACACTTTTTGCACTTGTGATAGTGTTGAAAAACCACTTTTCGCACTTGTGTTAGTGTTGAAAACCCACTTTTCGCACTTGTGTTGGTGCAGGAAACCACTTTTGCACTTGTATTAGTGTGGAAAAACCACTTTTCGCACTTGTGTTAGTGTTGAAAAACCACTTTCGCACTTGTGTTAGTGTTGAAAAACCACTTTTCATACTTGTGTTGGTGCAGGAAACCACTTTTGCACTTGTATTAGTGTGGAAAAAACACTTTTTGCACTTGTGATAGTGTTGAAAAACCACTTTTCGCACTTGTGTTAGTGTTGAAAAACCACTTTTCGCACTTGTGTTGGTGCAGGAAACCACTTTTGCACTTGTATTAGTGTGGAAAAACCACTTTTCGCACTTGTGTTATTGTTGAAAAATCACTTTTCGCACTTGTGTTAGTGTTGAAAAACCACTTTTCGCACTTGTGTTGGTGCAGGAAACCACTTTTGCACTTGTATTAGTGTGGAAAAACCACTTTTCGCACTTGTGTTAGTGTTGAAAAACCACTTTTGGCACTTGTGTTAGTGTTGAAAAACCACTTTTCGCACTTGTGTTGGTGCAGGAAACCACTTTTGCACTTCTATTAGTGTTGAAAAACCACTTTTCGCACTTGTGTTAGTGTTGAAAAACCACTTTTAGCACTTGTGTTGGTGCAGGAAACCACTTTTGTGCTTGTATTAGTGTGGAAAAAACACTTTTCGCACTTGTGTTAGTGTTGAAAAACTTTTTCGCACTTGTGTTAGTGTTGAAAAACCAATTTTCGCACTTGTGTTAGTGTTGAAAAACCACTTTTCGCACTTGTGTTGGTGCAGGAAACCACTTTTGCACTTGTATTAGTGTGGAAAAACCACTTTTCGCACTTGTGTTATTGTTGAAAAATCACTTTTCGCACTTGTGTTAGTGTTGAAAAACCACTTTTCGCACTTGTGTTAGTGTTGAAAAACAACTTTTCGCACTTGTGTTGGTGCAGGAAACCACTTTTGCACTTGTATTAGTGTGGAAAAACCACTTTTCGCACTTGTGTTAGTGTTGAAAAACCCACTTTTTGCACTTGTGTTAGTGTTGAAAAACCACTTTTCGCACTTGTGTTGGTGCAGGAAACCACTTTTGCACTTGTATTAGTGTGGAAAAAACACTTTTTGCACTTGTGATAGTGTTGAAAAACCACTTTTCGCACTTGTGTTAGTGTTGAAAAACCACTTTTCGCACTTGTGTTGGTGCAGGAAACCACTTTTGCACTTGTATTAGTGTGGAAAAACCACTTTTCGCACTTGTGTTAGTGTTGAAAAACCACTTTTCGCACTTGTGTTGGTGCAGGAAACCACTTTTGCACTTGTATTAGTGTGGAAAAAACACTTTTCGCACTTGTGTTAGTGTTGAAAAACCACTTTTCGCACTTTTGTTAGTGTTGAAAAACCACTTTTCGCACTTGAGTTAGTTTTGAAAAACCACTTTTCGCACTTGTGTTGGTGCAGGAAACCATTTTTGCACTTGTATTAGTGTGGAAAAAACACTTTTTGCACTTGTGTTAGTGTTGAAAAACCACTTTTCGCACTTGTGTTAGTGTTGAAAAACCACTTTTCGCATTTGTGTTGGTGCAGGAAACCACTTTTGCACTTGTGTTAGTGTGCAAAAACCACTTTTCGCACTTGTGTTAGTGTTGAAAAACCACTTTTCGCACTTGTGTTAGTTTTGAAAAACCACTTTTCGCATTTGTGTTGGTGCAGGAAACCACTTTTGCACTTGTATTAGTGTGGAAAAACCACTTTTCGCACTTGTGTTAGTGTTGAAAAACCACTTTTCGCACTTGTGTTAGTGTTGAAAAACCACTTTTCGCACTTGTGTTGGTGCAGGAAACCACTTTTGCACTTGTATTAGTGTTGAAAAACCACTTTTCGCACTTGTGTTAGTGTTGAAAAACCACTTTTCGCACTTGTGTTAGTGTTGAAAAACCACTTTTAGCACTTGTGTTGGTGCAGGAAACCACTTTTGTGCTTGTATTAGTGTGGAAAAAACACTTTTCGCACTTGTGTTAGTGTTGAAAAACTTTTTCGCACTTGTGTTAGTGTTGAAAAACCAATTTTCGCACTTGTGTTAGTGTTGAAAAACCAGTTTTCGCACTTGTGTTGGTGCAGGAAACCACTTTTGCACTTGTATTAGTGTGGAAAAACCACTTTTCGCACTTGTGTTATTGTTGAAAAATCACTTTTCGCACTTGTGTTAGTGTTGAAAAACCACTTTTCGCACTTGTGTTAGTGTTGAAAAACAACTTTTCGCACTTGTGTTGGTGCAGGAAACCACTTTTGCACTTGTATTAGTGTGGAAAAACCACTTTTCGCACTTGTGTTAGTGTTGAAAAACCCACTTTTTGCACTTGTGTTAGTGTTGAAAAACCACTTTTCGCACTTGTGTTGGTGCAGGAAACCACTTTTGCACTTGTATTAGTGTGGAAAAAACACTTTTTGCACTTGTGATAGTGTTGAAAAACCACTTTTCGCACTTGTGTTAGTGTTGAAAAACCACTTTTCGCACTTGTGTTGGTGCAGGAAACCACTTTTGCACTTGTATTAGTGTGGAAAAACCACTTTTCGCACTTGTGTTAGTGTTGAAAAACCACTTTTCGCACTTGTGTTGGTGCAGGAAACCACTTTTGCACTTGTATTAGTGTGGAAAAAACACTTTTCGCACTTGTGTTAGTGTTGAAAAACCACTTTTCGCACTTTTGTTAGTGTTGAAAAACCACTTTTCACACTTGAGTTAGTTTTGAAAAACCACTTTTCGCACTTGTGTTGGTGCAGGAAACCAGTTTTGCACTTGTATTAGTGTGGAAAAAACACTTTTTGCACTTGTGTTAGTGTTGAAAAACCACTTTTCGCACTTGTGTTAGTGTTGAAAAACCACTTTTCGCATTTGTGTTGGTGCAGGAAACCACTTTTGCACTTGTGTTAGTGTGCAAAAACCACTTTTCGCACTTGTGTTAGTGTTGAAAAACCACTTTTCGCACTTGTGTTAGTTTTGAAAAACCACTTTTCGCACTTGTGTTGGTGCAGGAAACCACTTTTGCACTTGTATTAGTGTGGAAAAAACACTTTTTGCACTTGTGATAGTGTTGAAAAACCACTTTTCGCACTTGTGTTCGTGTTGAAAAACCACTTTTCGCACTTGTGTTGGTGCAGGAAACAACTTTTGCACTTGTATTAGTGTGGAAAAACCACTTTTTGCACTTGTGATCGTGTTGAAAACCCACTTTTCGCATATGTGTTAGTGTTGAAAAACCACTTTTCGCACTTGTGTTGGTGCAGGAAACCACTTTTGCACTTGTATTAGTGTGGAAAAACCACTTTTCGCACTTGTGTTAGTGTTGAAAAACCACTTTTCACACTTGTGTTAATGTTGAAAAACAACTTTTCGCACTTGTGTTGGTGCAGGAAACCACTTTTGCACTTGTATTAGTGTGGAAAAAACACTTTTTGCACTTGTGATAGTGTTGAAAAACCACTTTTCGCACTTGCGTTAGTGTTGAAAAACCACTTTTCGCACTTGTGTTGGTGCAGGAAACCACTTTTGCACTTGTATTAGTGTGGAAAAACCACTTTTCGCACTTGTGTTATTGTTGAAAAACCACTTTTCGCACTTGTGTTAGTGTTGAAAAACCACTTTTCGCACTTGTGTTAGTGTTGAAAAACCACATTTCGCACTTGTGTTGGTGCAGGAAACCACTTTTGCACTTGTACTAGTGTGGAAAAAACACTTTTTGCACTTGTGATAGTGTTGAAAAACCACTTTTCGCACTTGTGTTAGTGTTGAAAAACCACTTTTCGCACTTGTGTTGGTGCAGGAAACCACTTTTGCACTTGTATTAGTGTGGAAAACCACTTTTCGCACTTGTGTTAGTGTTGAAAAACCACTTTTTGCACTTGTGTTAGTGTTAAAAAACCACTTTTCGCACTTGTGTTGGTGCAGGAAACCACTTTTGCACTTGTATTAGTGTGGAAAAACACTTTTTGCACTTGTGATAGTGTTGAAAAACCACTTTTCGCACTTCTGTTAGTGTTGAAAAACCACTTTTCGCACTTGTGTTGGTTCAGGAAACCACTTTTGCACTTGTATTAGTGTGGAAAAACCACTTTTCGCACTTGTGTTATTGTTGAAAAACCACTTTTTGCACTTGTGTTAGTGTTGAAAAACCACTTTTCGCACTTGTGTTAGTGTTGAAAAACCACATTTCGCACTTGTGTTGGTGCAGGAAACCACTTTTGCACTTGTATTAGTGTGGAAAAAACACTTTTTGCACTTGTGATAGTGTTGAAAAACCACTTTTCGCACTTGTGTTAGTGTTGAAAAACCACTTTTCGCACTTGTGTTGGTGCAGGAAACCACTTTTGCACTTGTATTAGTGTGGAAAACCACTTTTCGCACTTGTGTTAGTGTTGAAAAACCACTTTTTGCACTTGTGTTAGTGTTAAAAAACCACTTTTCGCACTTGTGTTGGTGCAGGAAACCACTTTTGCACTTGTATTAGTGTGGAAAAACACTTTTTGCACTTGTGATAGTGTTGAAAAACCACTTTTCGCACTTCTGTTAGTGTTGAAAAACCACTTTTCGCACTTGTGTTGGTTCAGGAAACCACTTTTGCACTTGTATTAGTGTGGAAAAACCACTTTTCGCACTTGTGTTATTGTTGAAAAACCACTTTTCGCACTTGTGTTAGTGTTGAAAAACCACTTTTCGCACTTGTGTTAGTGTTGAAAAACCACTTTTCGCACTTGTGTTAGTGTTGAAAAACCACATTTCGCACTTGTGTTGGTGCAGGAAACCACTTTTGCACTTGTACTAGAGTGGAAAAAACACTTTTTGCACTTGTGTTGGTGCAGGAAACCACTTTTGCACTTGTATTAGTGTGGAAAAACCACTTTTCGCACTTGTGTTAGTGTTGAAAAACCCACTTTTTGCACTTGTGTTAGTGTTGAAAAACCACTTTTCGCACTTGTGTTGGTGCAGGAAACCACTTTTGCACTTGTATTAGTGTGGAAAAAACACTTTTTGCACTTGTGATAGTGTTGAAAAACCACTTTTCGCACTTGTGTTAGTGTTGAAAAAACCACTTTTCGCACTTGTGTTGGTGCAGGAAACCACTTTTGCACTTGTATTAGTGTGGAAAAACCACTTTTCGCACTTGTGTTAGTGTTGAAAAACCACTTTTCGCACTTGTGTTGGTGCAGGAAACCACTTTTGCACTTGTATTAGTGTGGAAAAAACACTTTTCGCACTTGTGTTAGTGTTGAAAAACCACTTTTCGCACTTTTGTTAGTGTTGAAAAACCACTTTTCACACTTGAGTTAGTTTTGAAAAACCACTTTTCGCACTTGTGTTGGTGCAGGAAACCAGTTTTGCACTTGTATTAGTGTGGAAAAAACACTTTTTGCACTTGTGTTAGTGTTGAAAAACCACTTTTCGCACTTGTGTTAGTGTTGAAAAACCACTTTTCGCATTTGTGTTGGTGCAGGAAACCACTTTTGCACTTGTGTTAGTGTGCAAAAACCACTTTTCGCACTTGTGTTAGTGTTGAAAAACCACTTTTCGCACTTGTGTTAGTTTTGAAAAACCACTTTTCGCACTTGTGTTGGTGCAGGAAACCACTTTTGCACTTGTATTAGTGTGGAAAAAACACTTTTTGCACTTGTGATAGTGTTGAAAAACCACTTTTCGCACTTGTGTTCGTGTTGAAAAACCACTTTTCGCACTTGTGTTGGTGCAGGAAACAACTTTTGCACTTGTATTAGTGTGGAAAAACCACTTTTTGCACTTGTGATCGTGTTGAAAACCCACTTTTCGCATATGTGTTAGTGTTGAAAAACCACTTTTCGCACTTGTGTTGGTGCAGGAAACCACTTTTGCACTTGTATTAGTGTGGAAAAACCACTTTTCGCACTTGTGTTAGTGTTGAAAAAACCACTTTTCACACTTGTGTTAGTGTTGAAAATCCACTTTTCGCACATGTGTTGGTGCAGGAAACCACTTTTGCACTTGTATTAGTGTGGAAAAACGACTTTTCGCACTTGTGTTAGTGTTGAAAAACCACTTTTCGCACTTGTGTTAGTGTTGAAAAACCACTTTTCGCACTTGTGTTGGTGCAGGAAACCACGTTTGCACTTGTATTAGTGTGGAAAAAACACTTTTCGCACTTGTGATAGTGTTGAAAAACCACTTTTCGCACTTGTGTTAGTGTTGAAAAACCACTTTTCGCTTGTGTTAGTGTTGAAAAACCACTTTTCGCACTTGTGTTGGTGCAGGAAACCAATTTTGCACTTGTATTAGTGTGGAAAAAACACTTTTCGCACTTGTGTTAGTGTTGAAAAACCACTTTTCGCACTGTGTTAGTGTTGAAAAACCACTTTTCGCACTTGTGTTGGTGCAGAAAACCACTTTTGCACTTGTATTAGTGTGGAAAATACACTTTTCGCACTTGTGTTAGTGTTGAAAAACCACTTTTCGCACTTGTGTTAGTGTTGAAAAACCACTTTTCGCACTTGTGTTGGTGCAGAAAACCACTTTTGCACTTGTATTAGTGTGGAAAAAACACTTTTCGCACTTGTGTTAGCGTTGAAAAACCACTTTTCCCACTTGTGTTAGTGTTGAAAAACCACTTGTCGCACTTGTGTTGGTGCAGGAAACCACTTTTGCATTTGTATTAGTGTGGAAAAAAACACTTTTTGCACTTGTGATAGTGTTGAAAAACCACTTTTCGCACTTGTGTTAGTGTTGAAAACTACTTTTCGCACTTGTGTTGGTGCAGGAAACCACTATTGCACATGTATTAGTGTGGAAAAACCACTTTTCGTACTTGTGTTAGCGTTGAAAAACCACTTTTCGCACTTGTGTTAGTGTTGAAAATCCACTTTTCGCACTTGTGTTGGTGCAGGAAACCACTTTTGCACTTGTATTAGTGTGGAAAAAACACTTTTTGCACTTGTATTAGTGTGGAAAAACCACTTTTTGCACCTGTGATAGTGTTGAAAAACCACTTTTCACAATTGTGTTAGTGTTGAAAAACCACTTTTCGCACTTGTGTTGGTGCAGGAAACCACTTTTGCACTTGTATTAGTGTGGAAAAACACTTTTTGCACTTGTGATAGTGTTGAAAAACCACTTTTCGCACTAGTGTTAGTGTTGAAAATCCACTTTTCGCACATGTGTTGGTGCAGGAAACCACTTTTGCACTTGTATTAGTGTGGAAAAACGACTTTTCGCACTTGTGTTAGTGTTGAAAAACCACTTTTCGCACTTGTGTTAGTGTTGAAAAACCACTTTTCGCACTTGTGTTAGTGTTGAAAAACCACTTTTCGCACTTGTGTTGGTGCAGGAAACCAATTTTGCACTTGTATTAGTGTGGAAAAAAACACTTTTCGCACTTGTGTTAGTGTTGAAAAACCACTTTTCGCACTGTGTTAGTGTTGAAAAACCACTTTTCGCACTTGTGTTGGTGCAGAAAACCACTTTTGCACTTGTATTAGTGTGGAAAAAACACTTTTCGCACTTGTGTTAGTGTTGAAAAACCACTTTTCGCACTTGTGTTAGTGTTGAAAAACCACTTTTCGCACTTGTGTTGGTGCAGAAAACCACTTTTGCACTTGTATTAGTGTGGAAAAAACACTTTTCGCACTTGTGTTAGCGTTGAAAAACCACTTTTCCCACTTGTGTTAGTGTTGAAAAACCACTTGTCGCACTTGTGTTGGTGCAGGAAACCACTTTTGCATTTGTATTAGTGTGGAAAAAACACTTTTTGCACTTGTGATAGTGTTGAAAAACCACTTTTCGCACTTGTGTTAGTGTTGAAAAACTACTTTTCGCACTTGTGTTGGTGCAGGAAACCACTTTTGCACATGTATTAGTGTGGAAAAACCACTTTTCGTACTTGTGTTAGCGTTGAAAAACCACTTTTCGCACTTGTGTTAGTGTTGAAAATCCACTTTTCGCACTTGTGTTGGTGCAGGAAACCACTTTTTCACTTGTATTAGTGTGGAAAAAACACTTTTTGCACTTGTGATAGTGTTGAAAAACCACTTTTCGCACTTGTGTTGGTGTTGAAAATCCACTTTTCACACATGTGTTGGTGCAGGAAACCACTTTTGCACTTGTATTAGTGTGGAAAAACGACTTTTTGCACTTGTGTTAGTGTTGAAAAACCACTTTTCGTACTTGTGTTGGTGCAGGAAACCACTTTTGCACTTGTATTAGTGTGGAAAAAACACTTTTTGCACTTGTGATAGTGTTGAAAAACCACTTTTCGCACTTGTGTTAGTGTTGAAAATCCACTTTTCGCACATGTGTTGGTGCAGGAAACCACTTTTGCACTTGTATTAGTGTGGAAAAACGACTTTTCGCACTTGTGTTAGTGTTGAAAAACCACTTTTCGCACTTGTGTTAGTGTTGAAAAACCACTTTTCGCACTTGTGTTGGTGCAGGAAACCACGTTTGCACTTGTATTAGTGTGGAAAAAACACTTTTCGCACTTGTGATAGTGTTGAAAAACCACTTTTCGCACTTGTGTTAGTGTTGAAAAACCACTTTTCGCTTGTGTTAGTGTTGAAAAACCACTTTTCGCACTTGTGTTGGTGCAGGAAACCAATTTTGCACTTGTATTAGTGTGGAAAAAACACTTTTCGCACTTGTGTTAGTGTTGAAAAACCACTTTTCGCACTGTGTTAGTGTTGAAAAACCACTTTTCGCACTTGTGTTGGTGCAGAAAACCACTTTTGCACTTGTATTAGTGTGGAAAAAACACTTTTCGCACTTGTGTTAGTGTTGAAAAACCACTTTTCGCACTTGTGTTAGTGTTGAAAAACCACTTTTCGCACTTGTGTTGGTGCAGAAAACCACTTTTGCACTTGTATTAGTGTGGAAAAAACACTTTTCGCACTTGTGTTAGCGTTGAAAAACCACTTTTCCCCACTTGTGTTAGTGTTGAAAAACCACTTGTCGCACTTGTGTTGGTGCAGGAAACCACTTTTGCATTTGTATTAGTGTGGAAAAAACACTTTTTGCACTTGTGATAGTGTTGAAAAACCACTTTTCGCACTTGTGTTAGTGTTGAAAAACTACTTTTCGCACTTGTGTTGGTGCAGGAAACCACTATTGCACATGTATTAGTGTGGAAAAACACTTTTTGCACTTGTGATAGTGTTGAAAAACCACTTTTCGCACTAGTGTTAGTGTTGAAAATCCACTTTTCGCACATGTGTTGGT
>NW_027618778.1:0-61792 GCF_964187855.1 Myxine glutinosa
ACTTGTGTTAGTGTTGAAAAACCACTTTTCGCACTTGTGTTGGTGCAGGAAACCACTTTTGCACTTGTATTAGTGTGGAAAAACCACTTTTCGCACTTGTGTGTGTTGAAAAACCACTTTTCGCACTTGTATTAGTGTGGAAAAAAACACTTTTTGCACTTGTGATAGTGTTGAAAAACCACTTTTCGCACTTGTGTTAGTGTTGAAAAACCACTTTTCGCACTTGTGTTGGTGCAGGAAACCACTTTTGCACTTGTGTTAGTGTTGAAAAACCACTTTTCGCACTTGTGTTGGTGCAGGAAACCACTTTTGCACTTGTATTAGTGTGGAAAAACCACTTTTCGCACTTGTGTTAGTGTTGAAAAACCACTTTTCGCACTTGTATTAGTGTGGAAAAAACACTTTTTGCACTTGTGATAGTGTTGAAAAACCACTTTTCGCACTTGTGTTAGTGTTGAAAAACCACTTTTCGCACTTGTGTTGGTGCAGGAAACCACTTTTGCACTTGTATTAGTGTGGAAAAAACCACTTTTTGCACTTGTGTTGGTGTTGAAAAACCACTTTTGCACTTGTGTTGGTGCAGGAAACCACTTTTTGCACTTGTATTAGTGTGGAAAAACCACTTTTCGCACTTGTGTTAGTGTTGAAAAACCAATTTTCGCACTTGTGTTAGTGTTGAAAAACCACTTTTCGCACTTGTGTTGGTGCAGGAAACCACTTTTGTACTTGTATTAGTGTGGCAAACCACTTTTCGCACTTGTGTTAGTGTTGAAAAACCACTTTTCGCACTTGTGTTGGTGCAGGAAACCACTTTTGCACTTGTATTAGTGTGGAAAAACCACTTTTCGCACTTGTGTTAGTGTTGAAAAACCACTTTTCGCACTTGTATTAGTGTGGAAAAAACACTTTTTGCACTTGTGATAGTGTTGAAAAACCACTTTTCGCACTTGTGTTAGTGTTGAAAAACCACTTTTCGCACTTGTGTTGGTGCAGGAAACCACTTTTGCACTTGTATTAGTGTGGAAAAACCACTTTTTCGCACTTGTGTTAGTGTTGAAAAACCACTTTTCACACTTGTGTTAGTGTTTGAAAAACCACTTTTCGCACTTGTGTTGGTGCAGGAAACCACTTTTGCACTTGTGTTAGTGTTGAAAAACCACTTTTCGCACTTGTGTTGGTGCAGGAAACCACTTTTGCACTTGTATTAGTGTGGAAAAACCACTTTTCGCACTTGTGTTAGTGTTGAAAAACCACTTTTCACACTTGTGTTAGTGTTGAAAAACCACTTTTCGCACTTGTGTTGGTGCAGGAAACCACTTTTGCACTTGTATTAGTGTGGAAAAACACTTTTCGCACTTGTAAATAAGTGTGGAAAAAACACTTTTTGCACTTGTGATAGTGTTGAAAAACCACTTTTCGCACTTGTGTTAGTGTTGAAAAACACTTTTGCACTTGTATTAGTGTGGAAAACCACTTTTCGCACTTGTAATAGTGTGGAAAAAACACTTTTTGCACTTGTGATAGTGTTGAAAAACCACTTTTCGCACTTGTGTTAGTGTTGAAAACCACTTTTCGCACTTGTGTTAGTGTTGAAAAACCACTTTTCGCACTTGTGTTGGTGCAGGAAACCAATTTTGTACTTGTATTAGTGTGGCAAACCACTTTTCGCACTTGTGTTAGTGTTGAAAAACCACTTTTCGCACTTGTGTTAGTGTTGAAAAACCACTTTTCGCACTTGTGTTGGTGCAGGAACCACTTTTGCACTTGTATTAGTGTGGAAAAACCACTTTTCGCACTTGTGTTAGTGTTGAAAAACCACTTTTCGCACTTGTATTAGTGTGGAAAAAACACTTTTTGCACTTGTGATAGTGTTGAAAAACCACTTTTCGCACTTGTGTTAGTGTTGAAAAACCACTTTTCGCACTTGTGTTGGTGCAGGAAACCACTTTTGCACTTGTATTAGTGTTGAAAAACAACTTTTTGCACATGTGTTGGTGCAGGAAACCACTTTTGCACTTGTATTAGTGTGGAAAAAACACTTTTTGCACTTGTGATAGTGTAGAAAAACCACTTTTCGCACTTGTGTTAGTGTTGAAAAACCACTTTTCGCACTTGTGTTGGTGCAGGAAACCACTTTTGCACTTGTATTAGTGTGGAAAAAACACTTTTTGCACTTGTGATAGTGTTGAAAAACCACTTTTCGCACTTGTGTTAGTGTTGAAAAACCACTTTTCGCACTTGTGTTGGTGCAGGAAACCACTTTTGCACTTGTATTAGTGTGGAAAAAACACTTTTTGCACTTGTGTTAGTGTTGAAAACCACTTTTCGCACTTGTGGTTAGTGTTGAAAAACCCCTTTTCGCACTTGTGTTGGTGCAGGAAACCACTTTTGCACTTGTATTAGTGTGGAGAAAACACTTTTCGCACTTGTGTTAGTGTTGAAAAACCACTTTGCGCACTTGTGTTAGTGTTGAAAAACCACTTTTCGCACTTGTGTTGGTGCAGGAAACCACTTTTGCACTTGTATTAGTTTGGAAAAACCACTTTTCGCACTTGTGTTAGTGTTGAAAACCACTTTTCGCACTTGTGTTAGTGTTGAAAAACACTTTTCGCACTTGTCTTGGTGCAGGAAACCACTTTTGCACTTGTATTAGTGTGGAAAAACCACTTTTTGCACTTGTGATAGTGTTGAAAAACCACTTTTCGCACTTATGTTAGTGTTGAAAAACCACTTTTCGCACTTGTGTTGGTGCAGGAAACCACTTTTGCACTTGTATTAGTGTGGAAAAACCACTTTTCGCACTTGTGTTAGTGTTGAAAAACACTTTTCGCACTTGTATTAGTGTGGAAAAAACACTTTTGCACTTGTGATAGTGTTGAAAAACCACTTTTCGCACTTGTGTTAGTGTTGAAAAACCACTTTTCGCACTTGTGTTGGTGCAGGAAACCACTTTTGCACTTGTATTAGTGTGGAAATAACCACTTTTCGCACTTGTGTTAGTGTTGAAAAACCACTTTTCGCACTTGAGTTGGTGCAGGAAACCACTTTTGCACTTGTATTAGTGTTGAAAAACCACTTTTCGCACTTATGTTAGTGTGTGAAAAACCACTTTTCGCACTTGTGTTTGGTGCAGGAAACCACTTTTGCACTTGTATTAGTGTGGAAAAACCACTTTTCGCACTTGTGTTAGTGTTGAAAAACCACTTTTCACACTTGTGTTAGTGTTGAAAAACCACTTTTCACACTTGTGTTAGTGTTGAAAAACCACTTTTCGCACTTGTGTTGGTGCAGGAAACCACTTTTGCACTTTTATTAGTGTGAAAAACACTTTTTGCACTTGTGATAGTGTTGAAAAACCACTTTTCGCACTTGTGTTAGTGTTGAAAAACCACTTTTCGCACTTGTGTTGGTGCAGGAAACCAATTTTCACTTGTATTAGTGTGGAAAAACCACTTTTCGCACTTGTGTTAGTGTTGAAAAACCACTTTTCGCACTTGTATTAGTGTGGAAAAAAAACACTTTTTGCACTTGTGATAGTGTTGAAAAACCACTTTTCGCACTTGTGTTAGTGTTGAAAACCACTTTTCGCACTTGTGTTGGTGCAGTAAACCACTTTTGCACTTGTATTAGTGTGGAAAAACCACTTTTTGCACTTGTGTTGGTGTTGAAAAACCACTTTTCGCACTTGTGTTGGTGCAGGAAACCACTTTTGCACTTGTATTAGTGTGGAAAAACCACATTTCGCACTTGTGTTAGTGTTGAAAAACCAATTTTCGCACTTGTGTTAGTGTTGAAAAACCACTTTTCGCACTTGTGTTGGTGCAGGAAACACTTTTGTACTTGTATTAGTGTGGCAAACCACTTTCGCACTTGTGTTAGTGTTGAAAAACCACTTTTCGCACTTGTGTTGGTGCAGGAAACCACTTTTGCACTTGTATTAGTGTGGAAAAACACTTTTCGCACTTGTGTGTGTTGAAAAACCACTTTTCGCACTTGTATTAGTGTGGAAAAAACACTTTTTGCACTTGTGATAGTGTTGAAAAACACTTTTCGCACTTGTGTTAGTGTTGAAAAACCACTTTTCGCACTTGTGTGGTGCAGGAAACCACTTTTGCACTTGTGTTGTGTTGAAAACCACTTTTCGCACTTGTGTTGGTGCAGGAAACCACTTTTGCACTTGTATTAGTGTGGAAAAACCACTTTTCGCACTTGTGTTAGTGTTGAAAAACCACTTTTTCACACTTGTGTTAGTGTTGAAAAACCACTTTTCGCACTTGTGTTGGTGCAGGAACCACTTTTGCACTTGTATTAGTGTGGAAAAAACACTTTTTGCACTTGTGATAGTGTTGAAAAACCACTTTTCGCACTTGTGTTAGTGTTGAAAAACCACTTTTCGCACCTGTGTTGGTGCAGGAAACCACTTTTGCACTTGTATTAGTGTGGAAAAACCACTTTTCGCACTTGTGTTAGTGTTGAAAAACCACTTTTTCGCACTTGTATTAGTGTGGAAAAAACACTTTTTGCACTTGTGATAGTGTTGAAAAACCACTTTTCGCACTTGTGTTAGTGTTGAAAAACCACTTTTCGCACTTGTGTTGGTGCAGGAAACCACTTTTGCACTTGTATTAGTGTTGAAAAACAACTTTTTGCACATGTGTTGGTGCAGGAAACCACTTTTGCACTTGTATTAGTGTGGAAAAAACACTTTTTGCACTTGTGAAAGTGTTGAAAAACCACTTTTCGCACTTGTGTTAGTGTTGAAAAACCACTTTTCGCACTTGTGTTGGTGCAGGAAACCACTTTTGCACTTGTGTTAGTGTGGAAAAGCCATTTTTTCGCACTTGTATTAGTGTGGACAAAACACTTTTTGCACTTGTGATAGTGTTGAAAAACCACTTTTCGCACTTGTGTAATGTGTTGAAAAACCACTTTTCGCACTTGTGTTGGTGCAGGAAACCACTTTTGCACTGTATTAGTGTGGAAAAACACTTTTCGCACTTGTAATAGTGTGGAAAAAACACTTTTTGCACTTGTGATAGTGTTGAAAAACCACTTTTCGCACTTGTGGTTAGTGTTGAAAAACCACTTTTGCACTTGTATTAGTGTGAAAAACCACTTTTCGCACTTGTAATAGTGTGGAAAAAACACTTTTTGCACTTGTGATAGTGTTGAAAAACCACTTTTCGCACTTGTGTTAGTGTTGAAAAACCACTTTTCGCACTTGTGTTAGTGTTGAAAAACCACTTTTCGCACTTGTGTTGGTGCAGGAAACCAATTTTGTACTTGTATTAGTGTGGCAAACCACTTTTCGCACTTGTGTTAGTGTTGAAAAACCACTTTTCGCACTTGTGTTAGTGTTGAAAAACCACTTTTCGCACTTGTGTTGGTGCAGGAAACCACTTTTGCACTTGTAGTAGTGTGTAAAAACCACTTTCGCACTTGTGTTAGTGTTGAAAAACCACTTTTCGCACTTGTATTAGTGGTGGAAAAAAACACTTTTTGCACTTGTAGATAGTGTGAAAAACCACTTTTCGCACTTGTGTTAGTGTTTGAAAAACCACTTTTCGCACTTGTGTTGGTGCAGGAAACCACTTTTGCACTTGTATTAGTGTTGAAAAACAACTTTTTGCACATGTGTTGGTGCAGAAACCACTTTTGCACTTGTATTAGTGTGGAAAAAACACTTTTTGCACTTGTGATAGTGTAGAAAAACCACTTTTCGCACTTGTGTTAGTGTTGAAAAACCACTTTTCGCACTTGTTGTTGGTGCAGGAAACCACTTTTGCACTTGTATTAGTGTGGAAAAAAACACTTTTTGCACTTGTGATAGTGTTGAAAAACCACTTTTCGCACTTGTGTTAGTGTTGAAAAACCACTTTTCGCACTTGTGTTGGTGCAGGAAACCACTTTTGCACTTGTATTTAGTGTGGAAAAAACACTTTTTGCACTTGTGTTAGTGTTGAAAAACCACTTTTCGCACTTGTGTTAGTGTTGAAAAACCCCTTTTCGCACTTGTGTTGGTGCAGGAAACCACTTTTGCACTTGTATTAGTGTGGAGAAAACACTTTTCGCACTTGTGTTAGTGTTGAAAAACCACTTTGCGCACTTTGTGTTAGTGTTGAAAAACACTTTTCGCACTTGTGTTGGTGCAGGAAACCACTTTTGCACTTGTATTAGTTTGGAAAAACCATTTTTTCGCACTTGTTGTTAGTGTTGAAAAACCACTTTTCGCACTTGTGTTAGTGTTGAAAAACCACTTTTCGCACTTGTCCTTGGTGCAGGAAACCACTTTTGCACTTGTATTAGTGTGGAAAAACCACTTTTTGCACTTGTGATAGTGTTGAAAAACCACTTTTCGCACTTGTGTTAGTGTTGAAAAACCACTTTCGCACTTGTGTTGGTGCAGGAACCACTTTTGCACTTGTTTAGTGTGGAAAAACCACTTTTCGCACTTGTGTTAGTGTTGAAAAACCACTTTTCGCACTTGTATTAGTGTGGAAAAAACACTTTTTGCACTTGTGATAGTGTTGAAAAACCACTTTTCGCACTTGTTTTAGTGTTGAAAAACCACTCTTTCGCACTTGTGTTGGTGCAGGAAACCACTTTTTGCACTTGTATTAGTGTGGAAATAACCACTTTTCGCACTTGTGTTAGTGTTGAAAAACCACTTTTCGCACTTGAGTTGGTGCAGGAACCACTTTTGCACTTGTATTAGTGTTGAAAAACCACTTTTCGCACTTATGTTAGTGGTTGAAAAACCACTTTTCGCACTTGTGTTGGTGCAGGAAACCACTTTTGCACTTGTATTAGTGTGGAAAAACCACTTTTCGCACTTGTGTTAGTGTTGAAAAACCACTTTTCACACTTGTGTTAGTGTTGAAAAACCACTTTTCACACTTGTGTTAGTGTTGAAAAACCACTTTTCGCACTTGTGTTGGTGCAGGAAACCACGCACTTTTATTAGTGTGGAAAAAACACTTTTTGCACTTGTGATAGTGTTGAAAAACCACTTTCGCACTTGTGTTAGTGTTGAAAAACACTTTTCGCACTTGTGTTGGTGCAGGAAACCAATTTTTCACTTGTATTAGTGTGGAAAAACCACTTTTCGCACTTGTGTTAGTGTTGAAAAACCACTTTTCGCACTTGTATTAGTGTGGAAAAAACACTTTTTGCACTTGTGATAGTGTTGAAAAACCACTTTTCGCACTTGTGTTAGTGTTGAAAAACCACTTTTCGCACTTGTGTTGGTGCAGTAAACCACTTTTGCACTTGTATTAGTGTGGAAAAACCACTTTTTGCACTTGTGTTGGTGTTGAAAAACCACTTTTCGCACTTGTGTTGGTGCAGGAAACCACTTTTGCACTTGTATTAGTGTGGAAAAACCACTTTTCGCACTTGTGTTAGTGTTGAAAAACCAATTTTCGCACTTGTGTTAGTGTTGAAAAACCACTTTTCGCACTTGTGTTGGTGCAGGAAACCACTTTTGTACTTGTATTAGTGTGGCAAACCACTTTTCGCACTTGTGTTAGTGTTGAAAAACCACTTTTCGCACTTGTGTTGGTGCAGGAAACCACTTTTGCACTTGTATTAGTGTGGAAAAACCACTTTTCGCACTTGTGTGTGTTGAAAAACCACTTTTCGCACTTGTATTAGTGTGGAAAAAACACTTTTTGCACTTGTGATAGTGTTGAAAAACCACTTTTCGCACTTGTGTTAGTGTTGAAAAACCACTTTTCGCACTTGTGTTGGTGCAGGAAACCACTTTTGCACTTGTGTTAGTGTTGAAAAACCACTTTTCGCACTTGTGTTGGTGCAGGAAACCACTTTTGCACTTGTATTAGTGTGGAAAAACCACTTTTCGCACTTGTGTTAGTGTTGAAAAACCACTTTTCACACTTGTGTTAGTGTTGAAAAACCACTTTTCGCACTTGTGTTGGTGCAGGAAACCACTTTTGCACTTGTATTAGTGTGGAAAAAACACTTTTTGCACTTGTGATAGTGTTGAAAAACCACTTTTCGCACTTGTGTTAGTGTTGAAAAACCACTTTTCGCACCTGTGTTGGTGCAGGAAACCACTTTTGCACTTGTATTAGTGTGGAAAAACCACTTTTCGCACTTGTGTTAGTGTTGAAAAACCACTTTTCGCACTTGTATTAGTGTGGAAAAAACACTTTTTGCACTTGTGATAGTGTTGAAAAACCACTTTTCGCACTTGTGTTAGTGTTGAAAAACCACTTTTCGCACTTGTGTTGGTGCAGGAAACCACTTTTGCACTTGTATTAGTGTTGAAAAACAACTTTTTGCACATGTGTTGGTGCAGGAAACCACTTTTGCACTTGTATTAGTGTGGAAAAAACACTTTTTGCACTTGTGATAGTGTTGAAAAACCACTTTTCGCACTTGTGTTAGTGTTGAAAAACCACTTTTCGCACTTGTGTTGGTGCAGGAAACCACTTTTGCACTTGTGTTAGTGTTGAAAAACCACTTTTCGCACTTGTATTAGTGTGGACAAAACACTTTTTGCACTTGTGATAGTGTTGAAAAACCACTTTTCGCACTTGTGTTAGTGTTGAAAAACCACTTTTCGCACTTGTGTTGGTGCAGGAAACCACTTTTGCACTTGTATTAGTGTGGAAAAACCACTTTTCGCACTTGTGTTAGTGTTGAAAAACCACTTTTCGCACTTGTGTTGGTGCAGGAAACCACTTTTGCACTTGTATTAATGTGGAAAAACCACTTTTCGCACTTGTGTTAGTGTTAAAAAACCACTTTTCGCACTTGTGTTAGTGTTGAAAAACCACTTTTCGCACTTGTGTTGGTGCAGGAAACCACTTTTGCACTTGTATTAGTGTGGAAAAACCACTTTTCGCACTTGTGTTAGTGTTGAAAAACCACTTTTCGCACTTGTATTAGTGTGGAAAAAACACTTTTTGCACTTGTGATAGTGTTGAAAAACCACTTTTCGCACTTGTGTTAGTGTTGAAAAACCACTTTTCGCACTTGTGTTGGTGCAGGAAACCACTTTTGTACTTGTGTTAGTGTGGAGAAAACACTTTTCGCACTTGTGTTAGTGTTGAAAAACCACTTTTCGCACTTGTGTTAGTGTTGAAAAACCACTTTTCGCACTTGTGTTGGTGCAGGAAACCACTTTTGCACTTGTATTAGTGTGGAAAAACCACTTTTCGCACTTGTGTTAGTGTTGAGAAACCACTTTTCACACTTGTGTTAGTGTTGAAAAACCACTTTTCGCACTTGTGTTGGTGCAGGAAACCACTTTTGCACTTGTATTAGTGTGGAAAAAACACTTTTTGCACTTGTGATAGTGTTGAAAAACCACTTTTCGCACTTGTGTTAGTGTTGAAAAACCACTTTTCGCACTTGCGTTGGTGCAGGAAACCACTTTTGCACTTGTATTAGTGTGGAAAAACCACTTTTCGCACTTGTGTTAGTGTTGAAAAACCACTTTTCGCACTTGTATTAGTGTGGAAAAAACACTTTTTGCACTTGTGATAGTGTTGAAAAACCACTTTTTGCACTTGTGTTAGTGTTGAAAAACCCCTTTTCGCACTTGTGTTGGTGCAGGAAACCACTTTTGCACTTGCGTTAGTGTGGAGAAAACACTTTTCGCACTTGTGTTAGTGTTGAAAAACCACTTTTCGCACTTGTGTTAGTGTTGAAAAACCACTTTTCGCACTTGTGTTGGTGCAGGAATCCACTTTTGCACTTGTATTAGTGTGGAAAAACCACTTTTCGCACTTGTGTTAGTGTTGAAAAACCACTTTTCACACTTGTGTTAGTGTTGAAAAACCACTTTTCGCACTTGTGTTGGTGCAGGAAACCACTTTTGCACTTGTATTAGTGTGGAAAAAACACTTTTTGCACTTGTGATAGTGTTGAAAAACCACTTTACGCACTTGTGTTAGTGTTGAAAAACCACTTTTCGCACTTGTGTTGGTGCAGGACACCACTTTTGCACTTGTATTAGTGTGGAAAAACCACTTTTCGCACTTGTGTTAGTGTTAAAAAACCACTTTTCGCACTTGTGTTAGTGTTGAAAAACCACTTTTCGCACTTGTGTTGGTGCAGGAAACCACTTTTGCACTTGTATTAGTGTGGAAAAACCACTTTTCGCACTTGTGTTAGTGTTGAAAAACCACTTTTCGCACTTGTATTAGTGTGGAAAAAACACTTTTTGCACTTGTGATAGTGTTGAAAAACCACTTTTCGCACTTGTGTTAGTGTTGAAAAACCACTTTTCGCACTTGTGTTGGTGCAGGAAACCACTTTTGTACTTGTGTTAGTGTGGAGAAAACACTTTTCGCACTTGTGTTAGTGTTGAAAAACCACTTTTCGCACTTGTGTTAGTGTTGAAAAACCACTTTTCGCACTTGTGTTGGTGCAGGAAACCACTTTTGCACTTGTATTAGTGTGGAAAAACCACTTTTCGCACTTGTGTTAGTGTTGAGAAACCACTTTTCACACTTGTGTTAGTGTTGAAAAACCACTTTTCGCACTTGTGTTGGTGCAGGAAACCACTTTTGCACTTGTATTAGTGTGGAAAAAACACTTTTTGCACTTGTGATAGTGTTGAAAAACCACTTTTCGCACTTGTGTTAGTGTTGAAAAACCACTTTTCGCACTTGCGTTGGTGCAGGAAACCACTTTTGCACTTGTATTAGTGTGGAAAAACCACTTTTCGCACTTGTGTTAGTGTTGAAAAACCACTTTTCGCACTTGTATTAGTGTGGAAAAAACACTTTTTGCACTTGTGATAGTGTTGAAAAACCACTTTTTGCACTTGTGTTAGTGTTGAAAAACCCCTTTTCGCACTTGTGTTGGTGCAGGAAACCACTTTTGCACTTGCGTTAGTGTGGAGAAAACACTTTTCGCACTTGTGTTAGTGTTGAAAAACCACTTTTCGCACTTGTGTTAGTGTTGAAAAACCACTTTTCGCACTTGTGTTGGTGCAGGAATCCACTTTTGCACTTGTATTAGTGTGGAAAAACCACTTTTCGCACTTGTGTTAGTGTTGAAAAACCACTTTTCACACTTGTGTTAGTGTTGAAAAACCACTTTTCGCACTTGTGTTGGTGCAGGAAACCACTTTTGCACTTGTATTAGTGTGGAAAAAACACTTTTTGCACTTGTGATAGTGTTGAAAAACCACTTTACGCACTTGTGTTAGTGTTGAAAAACCACTTTTCGCACTTGTGTTGGTGCAGGACACCACTTTTGCACTTGTATTAGTGTGGAAAAACCACTTTTCGCACCTGTGTTAGTGTTGAAAAACCACTTTTCGCACTTGTATTAGTGTGGAAAAAACACTTTTTGCACTTGTGATAGTGTTGAAAAACCACTTTTCGCACTTGTGTTAGTGTTGAAAAACCACTTTTCGCACTTGTGTTGGTGCAGGAAACCACTTTTGCACTTGTATTAGTGTGGAAAAACCACTTTTTGCACTTGTGTTAGTGTTGAAAAACAACTTTTCGCACTTGTGTTGGTGCAGGAAACCACTTTTGCACTTGTATTAGTGTGGAAAAACCACTTTTCGCACTTGTGTTAGTGTTGAAAAACCAATTTTCGCACTTGTGTTAGTGTTGAAAAACCACTTTTCGCACTTGTGTTGGTGCAGGAAACCACTTTTGTACTTGTATTAGTGTGGCAAACCACTTTTCGCACTTGTATTAGTGTGGAAAAACCACTTTTTGCACTTGTGTTAGTGTTGAAAAACAACTTTTCGCACTTGTGTTGGTGCAGGAAACCACTTTTGCACTTGTATTAGTGTGGAAAAACCACTTTTCGCACTTGTGTTAGTGTTGAAAAACCAATTTTCGCACTTGTGTTAGTGTTGAAAAACCACTTTTCGCACTTGTGTTGGTGCAGGAAACCACTTTTGTACTTGTATTAGTGTGGCAAACCACTTTTCGCACTTGTGTTAGTGTTGAAAAACCACTTTTCGCACTTGTGTTAGTGTTGAAAAACCACTTTTCGCACTTGTGTTGGTGCAGGAAACCACTTTTGCATTTGTATTAGTGTGGAAATACCACTTTTCGCACTTGTGTTAGTGTTGAAAAACCACTTTTCGCACTTGTGATAGTGTTGAAAAACCACTTTTCGCACTTGTGTTAGTGTTGAAAAACCACTTTTCGCACTTGTGTTGGTGCAGGAAACCACTTTTGCACTTGTATTAGTGTGGAAAAACACTTTTCGCACTTGTAATAGTGTGGAAAAAACACTTTTTGCACTTGTGATAGTGTTGAAAAACCACTTTTCGCACTTGTGTTAGTGTTGAAAAACCACTTTTGCACTTGTATTAGTGTGGAAAAACCACTTTTCGCACTTGTAATAGTGTGGAAAAAACACTTTTTGCACTTGTGATAGTGTTGAAAAACCACTTTTCGCACTTGTGTTAGTGTTGAAAAACCACTTTTCGCACTTGTGTTAGTGTTGAAAAACCACTTTTCGCACTTGTGTTGGTGCAGGAAACCAATTTTGTACTTGTATTAGTGTGGCAAACCACTTTTCGCACTTGTGTTAGTGTTGAAAAACCACTTTTCGCACTTGTGTTAGTGTTGAAAAACCACTTTTCGCACTTGTGTTGGTGCAGGAAACCACTTTTGCACTTGTATTAGTGTGGAAAAACCACTTTTCGCACTTGTGTTAGTGTTGAAAAACCACTTTTCGCACTTGTATTAGTGTGGAAAAAACACTTTTTGCACTTGTGATAGTGTTGAAAAACCACTTTTCGCACTTGTGTTAGTGTTGAAAAACCACTTTTCGCACTTGTGTTGGTGCAGGAAACCACTTTTGCACTTGTATTAGTGTTGAAAAACAACTTTTTGCACATGTGTTGGTGCAGGAAACCACTTTTGCACTTGTATTAGTGTGGAAAAAACACTTTTTGCACTTGTGATAGTGTAGAAAAACCACTTTTCGCACTTGTGTTAGTGTTGAAAAACCACTTTTCGCACTTGTGTTGGTGCAGGAAACCACTTTTGCACTTGTATTAGTGTGGAAAAAACACTTTTTGCACTTGTGATAGTGTTGAAAAACCACTTTTCGCACTTGTGTTAGTGTTGAAAAACCACTTTTCGCACTTGTGTTGGTGCAGGAAACCACTTTTGCACTTGTATTAGTGTGGAAAAAACACTTTTTGCACTTGTGTTAGTGTTGAAAAACCACTTTTCGCACTTGTGTTAGTGTTGAAAAACCCCTTTTCGCACTTGTGTTGGTGCAGGAAACCACTTTTGCACTTGTATTAGTGTGGAGAAAACACTTTTCGCACTTGTGTTAGTGTTGAAAAACCACTTTGCGCACTTGTGTTAGTGTTGAAAAACCACTTTTCGCACTTGTGTTGGTGCAGGAAACCACTTTTGCACTTGTATTAGTTTGGAAAAACCACTTTTCGCACTTGTGTTAGTGTTGAAAAACCACTTTTCGCACTTGTGTTAGTGTTGAAAAACCACTTTTCGCACTTGTCTTGGTGCAGGAAACCACTTTTGCACTTGTATTAGTGTGGAAAAACCACTTTTTGCACTTGTGATAGTGTTGAAAAACCACTTTTCGCACTTGTGTTAGTGTTGAAAAACCACTTTTCGCACTTGTGTTGGTGCAGGAAACCACTTTTGCACTTGTATTAGTGTGGAAAAACCACTTTTCGCACTTGTGTTAGTGTTGAAAAACCACTTTTCGCACTTGTATTAGTGTGGAAAAAACACTTTTTGCACTTGTGATAGTGTTGAAAAACCACTTTTCGCACTTGTGTTAGTGTTGAAAAACCACTTTTCGCACTTGTGTTGGTGCAGGAAACCACTTTTGCACTTGTATTAGTGTGGAAATAACCACTTTTCGCACTTGTGTTAGTGTTGAAAAACCACTTTTCGCACTTGAGTTGGTGCAGGAAACCACTTTTGCACTTGTATTAGTGTTGAAAAACCACTTTTCGCACTTATGTTAGTGTTGAAAAACCACTTTTCGCACTTGTGTTGGTGCAGGAAACCACTTTTGCACTTGTATTAGTGTGGAAAAACCACTTTTCGCACTTGTGTTAGTGTTGAAAAACCACTTTTCACACTTGTGTTAGTGTTGAAAAACCACTTTTCACACTTGTGTTAGTGTTGAAAAACCACTTTTCGCACTTGTGTTGGTGCAGGAAACCACTTTTGCACTTTTATTAGTGTGGAAAAAACACTTTTTGCACTTGTGATAGTGTTGAAAAACCACTTTTCGCACTTGTGTTAGTGTTGAAAAACCACTTTTCGCACTTGTGTTGGTGCAGGAAACCAATTTTTCACTTGTATTAGTGTGGAAAAACCACTTTTCGCACTTGTGTTAGTGTTGAAAAACCACTTTTCGCACTTGTATTAGTGTGGAAAAAACACTTTTTGCACTTGTGATAGTGTTGAAAAACCACTTTTCGCACTTGTGTTAGTGTTGAAAAACCACTTTTCGCACTTGTGTTGGTGCAGTAAACCACTTTTGCACTTGTATTAGTGTGGAAAAACCACTTTTTGCACTTGTGTTGGTGTTGAAAAACCACTTTTCGCACTTGTGTTGGTGCAGGAAACCACTTTTGCACTTGTATTAGTGTGGAAAAACCACTTTTCGCACTTGTGTTAGTGTTGAAAAACCAATTTTCGCACTTGTGTTAGTGTTGAAAAACCACTTTTCGCACTTGTGTTGGTGCAGGAAACCACTTTTGTACTTGTATTAGTGTGGCAAACCACTTTTCGCACTTGTGTTAGTGTTGAAAAACCACTTTTCGCACTTGTGTTGGTGCAGGAAACCACTTTTGCACTTGTATTAGTGTGGAAAAACCACTTTTCGCACTTGTGTGTGTTGAAAAACCACTTTTCGCACTTGTATTAGTGTGGAAAAAACACTTTTTGCACTTGTGATAGTGTTGAAAAACCACTTTTCGCACTTGTGTTAGTGTTGAAAAACCACTTTTCGCACTTGTGTTGGTGCAGGAAACCACTTTTGCACTTGTGTTAGTGTTGAAAAACCACTTTTCGCACTTGTGTTGGTGCAGGAAACCACTTTTGCACTTGTATTAGTGTGGAAAAACCACTTTTCGCACTTGTGTTAGTGTTGAAAAACCACTTTTCACACTTGTGTTAGTGTTGAAAAACCACTTTTCGCACTTGTGTTGGTGCAGGAAACCACTTTTGCACTTGTATTAGTGTGGAAAAAACACTTTTTGCACTTGTGATAGTGTTGAAAAACCACTTTTCGCACTTGTGTTAGTGTTGAAAAACCACTTTTCGCACCTGTGTTGGTGCAGGAAACCACTTTTGCACTTGTATTAGTGTGGAAAAACCACTTTTCGCACTTGTGTTAGTGTTGAAAAACCACTTTTCGCACTTGTATTAGTGTGGAAAAAACACTTTTTGCACTTGTGATAGTGTTGAAAAACCACTTTTCGCACTTGTGTTAGTGTTGAAAAACCACTTTTCGCACTTGTGTTGGTGCAGGAAACCACTTTTGCACTTGTATTAGTGTTGAAAAACAACTTTTTGCACATGTGTTGGTGCAGGAAACCACTTTTGCACTTGTATTAGTGTGGAAAAAACACTTTTTGCACTTGTGATAGTGTTGAAAAACCACTTTTCGCACTTGTGTTAGTGTTGAAAAACCACTTTTCGCACTTGTGTTGGTGCAGGAAACCACTTTTGCACTTGTGTTAGTGTTGAAAAACCACTTTTCGCACTTGTATTAGTGTGGACAAAACACTTTTTGCACTTGTGATAGTGTTGAAAAACCACTTTTCGCACTTGTGTTAGTGTTGAAAAACCACTTTTCGCACTTGTGTTGGTGCAGGAAACCACTTTTGCACTTGTATTAGTGTGGAAAAACCACTTTTCGCACTTGTGTTAGTGTTGAAAAACCACTTTTCGCACTTGTGTTGGTGCAGGAAACCACTTTTGCACTTGTATTAATGTGGAAAAACCACTTTTCGCACTTGTGTTAGTGTTAAAAAACCACTTTTCGCACTTGTGTTAGTGTTGAAAAACCACTTTTCGCACTTGTGTTGGTGCAGGAAACCACTTTTGCACTTGTATTAGTGTGGAAAAACCACTTTTCGCACTTGTGTTAGTGTTGAAAAACCACTTTTCGCACTTGTATTAGTGTGGAAAAAACACTTTTTGCACTTGTGATAGTGTTGAAAAACCACTTTTCGCACTTGTGTTAGTGTTGAAAAACCACTTTTCGCACTTGTGTTGGTGCAGGAAACCACTTTTGTACTTGTGTTAGTGTGGAGAAAACACTTTTCGCACTTGTGTTAGTGTTGAAAAACCACTTTTCGCACTTGTGTTAGTGTTGAAAAACCACTTTTCGCACTTGTGTTGGTGCAGGAAACCACTTTTGCACTTGTATTAGTGTGGAAAAACCACTTTTCGCACTTGTGTTAGTGTTGAAAAACCACTTTTCACACTTGTGTTAGTGTTGAAAAACCACTTTTCGCACTTGTGTTGGTGCAGGAAACCACTTTTGCACTTGTATTAGTGTGGAAAAAACACTTTTTGCACTTGTGATAGTGTTGAAAAACCACTTTTCGCACTTGTGTTAGTGTTGAAAAACCACTTTTCGCACTTGCGTTGGTGCAGGAAACCACTTTTGCACTTGTATTAGTGTGGAAAAACCACTTTTCGCACTTGTGTTAGTGTTGAAAAACCACTTTTCGCACTTGTATTAGTGTGGAAAAAACACTTTTTGCACTTGTGATAGTGTTGAAAAACCACTTTTTGCACTTGTGTTAGTGTTGAAAAACCCCTTTTCGCACTTGTGTTGGTGCAGGAAACCACTTTTGCACTTGCGTTAGTGTGGAGAAAACACTTTTCGCACTTGTGTTAGTGTTGAAAAACCACTTTTCGCACTTGTGTTAGTGTTGAAAAACCACTTTTCGCACTTGTGTTGGTGCAGGAATCCACTTTTGCACTTGTATTAGTGTGGAAAAACCACTTTTCGCACTTGTGTTAGTGTTGAAAAACCACTTTTCACACTTGTGTTAGTGTTGAAAAACCACTTTTCGCACTTGTGTTGGTGCAGGAAACCACTTTTGCACTTGTATTAGTGTGGAAAAAACACTTTTTGCACTTGTGATAGTGTTGAAAAACCACTTTACGCACTTGTGTTAGTGTTGAAAAACCACTTTTCGCACTTGTGTTGGTGCAGGAAACCACTTTTGCACTTGTATTAGTGTGGAAAAACCACTTTTTGCACTTGTGTTAGTGTTGAAAAACAACTTTTCGCACTTGTGTTGGTGCAGGAAACCACTTTTGCACTTGTATTAGTGTGGAAAAACCACTTTTCGCACTTGTGTTAGTGTTGAAAAACCAATTTTCGCACTTGTGTTAGTGTTGAAAAACCACTTTTCGCACTTGTGTTGGTGCAGGAAACCACTTTTGTACTTGTATTAGTGTGGCAAACCACTTTTCGCACTTGTGTTAGTGTTGAAAAACCACTTTTCGCACTTGTGTTAGTGTTGAAAAACCACTTTTCGCACTTGTGTTGGTGCAGGAAACCACTTTTGCATTTGTATTAGTGTGGAAATACCACTTTTCGCACTTGTGTTAGTGTTGAAAAACCACTTTTCGCACTTGTGTTAGTGTTGAAAAACCACTTTTCGCACTTGTGTTGGTGCAGGAAACCACTTTTGCACTTGTATTAGTGTGGAAAAAACACTTTTTGCACTTGTGTTAGTGTTGAAAAACCACTTTTCGCACTTGTGTTAGTGTTGAAAAACCCCTTTTCGCACTTGTGTTGGTGCAGGAAACCACTTTTGCACTTGTATTAGTGTGGAGAAAACACTTTTCGCACTTGTGTTAGTGTTGAAAAACCACTTTGCGCACTTGTGTTAGTGTTGAAAAACCACTTTTCGCACTTGTGTTGGTGCAGGAAACCACTTTTGCACTTGTATTAGTTTGGAAAAACCACTTTTCGCACTTGTGTTAGTGTTGAAAAACCACTTTTCGCACTTGTGTTAGTGTTGAAAAACCACTTTTCGCACTTGTCTTGGTGCAGGAAACCACTTTTGCACTTGTATTAGTGTGGAAAAACCACTTTTTGCACTTGTGATAGTGTTGAAAAACCACTTTTCGCACTTGTGTTAGTGTTGAAAAACCACTTTTCGCACTTGTGTTGGTGCAGGAAACCACTTTTGCACTTGTATTAGTGTGGAAAAACCACTTTTCGCACTTGTGTTAGTGTTGAAAAACCACTTTTCGCACTTGTATTAGTGTGGAAAAAACACTTTTTGCACTTGTGATAGTGTTGAAAAACCACTTTTCGCACTTGTGTTAGTGTTGAAAAACCACTTTTCGCACTTGTGTTGGTGCAGGAAACCACTTTTGCACTTGTATTAGTGTGGAAATAACCACTTTTCGCACTTGTGTTAGTGTTGAAAAACCACTTTTCGCACTTGAGTTGGTGCAGTAAACCACTTTTGCACTTGTATTAGTGTTGAAAAACCACTTTTCGCACTTATGTTAGTGTTGAAAAACCACTTTTCGCACTTGTGTTGGTGCAGGAAACCACTTTTGCACTTGTATTAGTGTGGAAAAACCACTTTTCGCACTTGTGTTAGTGTTGAAAAACCACTTTTCACACTTGTGTTAGTGTTGAAAAACCACTTTTCACACTTGTGTTAGTGTTGAAAAACCACTTTTCGCACTTGTGTTGGTGCAGGAAACCACTTTTGCACTTTTATTAGTGTGGAAAAAACACTTTTTGCACTTGTGATAGTGTTGAAAAACCACTTTTCGCACTTGTGTTAGTGTTGAAAAACCACTTTTCGCACTTGTGTTGGTGCAGGAAACCAATTTTTCACTTGTATTAGTGTGGAAAAACCACTTTTCGCACTTGTGTTAGTGTTGAAAAACCACTTTTCGCACTTGTATTAGTGTGGAAAAAACACTTTTTGCACTTGTGATAGTGTTGAAAAACCACTTTTTGCACTTGTGTTAGTGTTGAAAAACCACTTTTCGCACTTGTGTTGGTGCAGTAAACCACTTTTGCACTTGTATTAGTGTGGAAAAACCACTTTTTGCACTTGTGTTGGTGTTGAAAAACCACTTTTCGCACTTGTGTTGGTGCAGTAAACCACTTTTGCACTTGTATTAGTGTGGAAAAACCACTTTTCGCACTTGTGTTAGTGTTGAAAAACCAATTTTCGCACTTGTGTTAGTGTTAAAAAACCACTTTTCGCACTTGTGTTGGTGCAGGAAACCACTTTTGTACTTGTATTAGTGTGGCAAACCACTTTTCGCACTTGTGTTAGTGTTGAAAAACCACTTTTCGCACTTGTGTTGGTGCAGGAAACCACTTTTGCACTTGTATTAGTGTGGAAAAACCACTTTTCGCACTTGTGTGTGTTGAAAAACCACTTTTCGCACTTGTATTAGTGTGGAAAAAACACTTTTTGCACTTGTGATAGTGTTGAAAAACCACTTTTCGCACTTGTGTTATGTTGAAAAACCACTTTTCGCACTTGTGTTGGTGCAGGAAACCACTTTTGCACTTGTGTTAGTGTTGAAAAACCACTTTTCGCACTTGTGTTGGTGCAGGAAACCACTTTTGCACTTGTATTAGTGTGGAAAAACCACTTTTCGCACTTGTGTTAGTGTTGAAAAACCACTTTTCACACTTGTGTTAGTGTTGAAAAACCACTTTTCGCACTTGTGTTGGTGCAGGAAACCACTTTTGCACTTGTATTAGTGTGGAAAAAACACTTTTTGCACTTGTGATAGTGTTGAAAAACCACTTTTCGCACTTGTGTTAGTGTTGAAAAACCACTTTTCGCACCTGTGTTGGTGCAGGAAACCACTTTTGCACTTGTATTAGTGTGGAAAAACCACTTTTCGCACTTGTGTTAGTGTTGAAAAACCACTTTTCGCACTTGTATTAGTGTGGAAAAAACACTTTTTGCACTTGTGATAGTGTTGAAAAACCACTTTTCGCACTTGTGTTAGTGTTGAAAAACCACTTTTCGCACTTGTGTTGGTGCAGGAAACCACTTTTGCACTTGTATTAGTGTTGAAAAACAACTTTTTGCACATGTGTTGGTGCAGGAAACCACTTTTGCACTTGTATTAGTGTGGAAAAAACACTTTTTGCACTTGTGATAGTGTTGAAAAACCACTTTTCGCACTTGTGTTAGTGTTGAAAAACCACTTTTCGCACTTGTGTTGGTGCAGGAAACCACTTTTGCACTTGTGTTAGTGTTGAAAAACCACTTTTCGCACTTGTATTAGTGTGGACAAAACACTTTTTGCACTTGTGATAGTGTTGAAAAACCACTTTTCGCACTTGTGTTAGTGTTGAAAAACCACTTTTCGCACTTGTGTTGGTGCAGGAAACCACTTTTGCACTTGTATTAGTGTGGAAAAACCACTTTTCGCACTTGTGTTAGTGTTGAAAAACCACTTTTCGCACTTGTGTTGGTGCAGGAAACCACTTTTGCACTTGTATTAATGTGGAAAAACCACTTTTCGCACTTGTGTTAGTGTTAAAAAAACCACTTTTCGCACTTGTGTTAGTGTTGAAAAACCACTTTTCGCACTTGTGTTGGTGCAGGAAACCACTTTTGCACTTGTATTAGTGTGGAAAAACCACTTTTCGCACTTGTGTTAGTGTTGAAAAACCACTTTTCGCACTTGTATTAGTGTGGAAAAAACACTTTTTGCACTTGTGATAGTGTTGAAAAACCACTTTTCGCACTTGTGTTAGTGTTGAAAAACCACTTTTCGCACTTGTGTTGGTGCAGGAAACCACTTTTGTACTTGTGTTAGTGTGGAGAAAACACTTTTCGCACTTGTGTTAGTGTTGAAAAACCACTTTTCGCACTTGTGTTAGTGTTGAAAAAACCCCTTTTCGCACTTGTGTTGGTGCAGGAAACCACTTTTGCACTTGTATTAGTGTGGAAAAACCACTTTTCGCACTTGTGTTAGTGTTGAAAAACCACTTTTCACACTTGTGTTAGTGTTGAAAAACCACTTTTCGCACTTGTGTTGGTGCAGGAAACCACTTTTGCACTTGTATTAGTGTGGAAAAAACACTTTTTGCACTTGTGATAGTGTTGAAAAACCACTTTTCGCACTTGTGTTAGTGTTGAAAAACCACTTTTCGCACTTGCGTTGGTGCAGGAAACCACTTTTGCACTTGTATTAGTGTGGAAAAAACCACTTTTCGCACTTGTGTTAGTGTTGAAAAACCACTTTTCGCACTTGTATTAGTGTGGAAAAAAACACTTTTTGCACTTGTGATAGTGTTGAAAAACCACTTTTTGCACTTGTGTTAGTGTTGAAAAACCCCTTTTCGCACTTGTGTTGGTGCAGGAAACCACTTTTGCACTTGCGTTAGTGTGGAGAAAACACTTTTCGCACTTGTGTTAGTGTTGAAAAACCACTTTTCGCACTTGTGTTAGTGTTGAAAAACCACTTTTCGCACTTGTGTTGGTGCAGGAATCCACTTTTGCACTTGTATTAGTGTGGAAAAACCACTTTTCGCACTTGTGTTAGTGTTGAAAAACCACTTTTCACACTTGTGTTAGTGTTGAAAAACCACTTTTCGCACTTGTGTTGGTGCAGGAAACCACTTTTGCACTTGTATTAGTGTGGAAAAAACACTTTTTGCACTTGTGATAGTGTTGAAAAACCACTTTACGCACTTGTGTTAGTGTTGAAAAACCACTTTTCGCACTTGTGTTGGTGCAGGACACCACTTTTGCACTTGTATTAGTGTGGAAAAACCACTTTTCGCACCTGTGTTAGTGTTGAAAAACCACTTTTCGCACTTGTATTAGTGTGGAAAAAACACTTTTTGCACTTGTGATAGTGTTGAAAAACCACTTTTCGCACTTGTGTTAGTGTTGAAAAACCACTTTTCGCACTTGTGTTGGTGCAGGAAACCACTTTTGCACTTGTATTAGTGTGGAAAAACCACTTTTTGCACTTGTGTTAGTGTTGAAAAACAACTTTTCGCACTTGTGTTGGTGCAGGAAACCACTTTTGCACTTGTATTAGTGTGGAAAAACCACTTTTCGCACTTGTGTTAGTGTTGAAAAACCAATTTTCGCACTTGTGTTAGTGTTGAAAAACCACTTTTCGCACTTGTGTTGGTGCAGGAAACCACTTTTGTACTTGTATTAGTGTGGCAAACCACTTTTCGCACTTGTGTTAGTGTTGAAAAACCACTTTTCGCACTTGTGTTAGTGTTGAAAAACCACTTTTCGCACTTGTGTTGGTGCAGGAAACCACTTTTGCATTTGTATTAGTGTGGAAATACCACTTTTCGCACTTGTGTTAGTGTTGAAAAACCACTTTTCGCACTTGTGTTAGTGTTGAAAAACCACTTTTCGCACTTGTATTGGTGCAGGAAACCACTTGTGCACTTGTATTAGTGTGGAAACAACACTTTTTGCACTTGTGATAGTGTTGAAAATGCACTTTTCGCACTTGCGTTAGTGTTGAAAAACAACTTTTCGCACTTGTGTTAGTGTTGAAAAACCACTTTTGCACTTGTATTAGTGTGGAAAAACCACTTTTCGCACTTGTAATAGTGTGGAAAAAACACTTTTTGCACTTGTGATAGTGTTGAAAAACCACTTTTCGCACTTGTGTTAGTGTTGAAAAACCACTTTTCGCACTTGTGTTAGTGTTGAAAAACCACTTTTCGCACTTGTTTTGGTGCAGGAAACCACTTTTCGCACTTGTGTTAGTGTTGAAAAACCACTTTTCGCACTTGTGTTGGTGCAGGAAACCACGTTTGCACTTGTATTAGTGTGGAAAAACCACTTTTCGCACTTGTGTTAGTGTTGAAAAACCACTTTTCGCACTTGTATTAGTGTGGAAAAAACACTTTTTGCACTTGTGATAGTGTTGAAAAACCACTTTTCGCACTTGTGTTGGTGCAGGAAACCACTTTTGCACTTGTATTAGTGTGGAAAAACCACTTTTCGCACTTGTGTTAGTGTTGAAAAACCACTTTTCGCACTTGTATTAGTGTGGAAAAAACACTTTTTGCACTTGTGATAGTGTTGAAAAACCACTTTTCGCACTTGTGTTAGTGTTGAAAAACCACTTTTCGCACTTGTGTTGGTGCAGGAAACCACTTTTGCACTTGTATTAGTGTGGAAAAACCACTTTTCGCACTTGTGTTAGTGTTGAAAAACCACTTTTCGCACTTGTGTTGGTGCAGGAAACCACTTTTGCACTTGTATTAGTGTTGAAAAACCACTTTTCGCACTTATGTTAGTGTTGAAAAACCACTTTTCGCACTTGTGTTGGTGCAGGAAACCACTTTTGCACTTGTATTAGTGTGGAAAAACCACTTTTCGCACTTGTGTTAGTGTTGAAAAACCACTTTTCACACTTGTGTTAGTGTTGAAAAACCACTTTTCACACTTGTGTTAGTGTTGAAAAACCACTTTTCGCACTTGTGTTGGTGCAGGAAACCACTTTTGCACTTGTGTTAGTGTTGAAAAACCACTTTTCGCACTTGTGTTGGTGCAGGAAACCACTTTTGCACTTGTATTAGTGTGGAAAAACCACTTTTCGCACTTGTGTTAGTGTTGAAAAACCACTTTTCACACTTGTGTTAGTGTTGAAAAACCACTTTTCGCACTTGTGTTGGTGCAGGAAACCACTTTTGCACTTGTATTAGTGTGGAAAAAACCACTTTTTGCACTTGTGATAGTGTTGAAAAACCACTTTTCGCACTTGTGTTAGTGTTGAAAAACCACTTTTCGCACTTGTGTTGGTGCAGGAAACCACTTTTGCACTTGTATTAGTGTGGAAAAACCACTTTTCGCACTTGTATTAGTGTTGACCCAACCTAGTGTTGAAAAACCACTTTTCGCACTTGTGTTAGTGTTGAAAAACCACTTTTCACACTTGTGTTAGTGTTGAAAAACCACTTTTCACACTTGTGTTAGTGTTGAAAAACCACTTTTCGCACTTGTGTTGGTGCAGGAAACCACTTTTGCACTTGTGTTAGTGTTGAAAAACCACTTTTCGCACTTGTGTTGGTGCAGGAAACCACTTTTGCACTTGTATTAGTGTGGAAAAACCACTTTTCGCACTTGTGTTAGTGTTGAAAAACCACTTTTCGCACTTGTATTAGTGTGGAAAAAACACTTTTTGCACTTGTGATAGTGTTGAAAAACCACTTTTCGCACTTGTGTTGGTGCAGGAAACCACTTTTGCACTTGTGTTGGTGCAGGAAACCACTTTTGCACTTGTATTAGTGTGGAAAAACCACTTTTCGCACTTGTGTTAGTGTTGAAAAACCACTTTTCACACTTGTGTTAGTGTTGAAAAACCACTTTTCGCACTTGTGTTGGTGCAGGAAACCACTTTTGCACTTGTGTTAGTGTTGAAAAACCACTTTTCGCACTTGTATTAGTGTGGAAAAAACACTTTTTGCACTTGTGATAGTGTTGAAAAACCACTTTTCGCACTTGTGTTAGTGTTGAAAAACCACTTTTCGCACTTGTGTTGGTGCAGGAAACCACTTTTGCACTTGTATTAGTTTGGAAAAACCACTTTTCGCACTTGTGTTAGTGTTGAAAAACCACTTTTCGCACTTGTGTTAGTGTTGAAAAACCACTTTTCGCACTTGTCTTGGTGCAGGAAACCACTTTTGCACTTGTATTAGTGTGGAAAAACCACTTTTTGCACTTGTGATAGTGTTGAAAAACCACTTTTCGCACTTGTGTTAGTGTTGAAAAACCACTTTTCGCACTTGTGTTGGTGCAGGAAACCACTTTTGCACTTGTATTAGTGTGGAAAAACCACTTTTCGCACTTGTGTTAGTGTTGAAAAACCACTTTTCGCACTTGTATTAGTGTGGAAAAAACACTTTTTGCACTTGTGATAGTGTTGAAAAACCACTTTTCGCACTTGTGTTAGTGTTGAAAAACCACTTTTCGCACTTGTGTTGGTGCAGGAAACCACTTTTGCACTTGTATTAGTGTGGAAAAACCACTTTTCGCACTTGTGTTAGTGTTGAAAAACCACTTTTCGCACTTGTGTTGGTGCAGGAAACCACTTTTGCACTTGTATTAGTGTTGAAAAACCACTTTTCGCACTTATGTTAGTGTTGAAAAACCACTTTTCGCACTTGTGTTGGTGCAGGAAACCACTTTTGCACTTGTATTAGTGTGGAAAAACCACTTTTCGCACTTGTGTTAGTGTTGAAAAACCACTTTTCACACTTGTGTTAGTGTTGAAAAACCACTTTTCACACTTGTGTTAGTGTTGAAAAACCACTTTTCGCACTTGTGTTGGTGCAGGAAACCACTTTTGCACTTGTGTTAGTGTTGAAAAACCACTTTTCGCACTTGTGTTGGTGCAGGAAACCACTTTTGCACTTGTATTAGTGTGGAAAAACCACTTTTCGCACTTGTGTTAGTGTTGAAAAACCACTTTTCACACTTGTGTTAGTGTTGAAAAACCACTTTTCGCACTTGTGTTGGTGCAGGAAACCACTTTTGCACTTGTATTAGTGTGGAAAAAACACTTTTTGCACTTGTGATAGTGTTGAAAAACCACTTTTCGCACTTGTGTTAGTGTTGAAAAAGCACTTTTCGCACTTGTGTTGGTGCAGGAAACCACTTTTGCACTTGTATTAGTGTGGAAAAACCACTTTTCGCACTTGTGTTAGTGTTGAAAAACCACTTTTCGCACTTGTATTAGTGTGGAAAAAACACTTTTTGCACTTGTGATAGTGTTGAAAAACCACTTTTCGCACTTGTGTTAGTCTTGAAAAACCACTTTTCGCACTTGTGTTGGTGCAGGAAGCCACTTTTGCACTTGTATTAGTGTGGAAAAACCACTTTTCGCACTTGTGTTAGTGTTGAAAAATCACTTTTCGCACTTGTGTTGGTGCAGGAAACCACTTTTGCACTTGTATTAGTGTGGAAAAACCACTTTTCGCACTTGTGTTAGTGTTGAAAAACCACTTTTCACACTTGTGTTAGTGTTGAAAAACCACTTTTCGCACTTGTGTTGGTGCAGGAAACCACTTTTGCACTTGTATTCGTGTGGAAAAATCACTTTTCGCACTTGTGTTAGTGTTGAAAAACCACTTTTCGCACTTGTGTTAGTGTTGAAAAACCACTTTTCGCACTTGTGTTGGTGCAGGAAACCACTTTTGCACTTGTAATAGTGTGGAAAAACCACTTTTCGCACTTGTGTTAGTGTTGAAAAACCACTTTTCGCACTTGTGTTAGTGTTGAAAAACCACTTTTCGCACTTGTGTTAGTGTTGAAAAATCACTTTTCGCACTTGTGTTGGAGCAGGAAACCACTTTTGCACTTGTATTGGTGTGGAAAAAACACTTTTCGTACTTGTGTTAGTGTTGAAAAACCACTTTTCGCACTTGTGTTAGTGTTGAAAAACCACTTTTCGCACTTGTGTTGGTGCAGGAAACCACTTTTGCACTTGTATTAGTGTGGAAAAAACACTTTTCGCACTAGTGTTAGTGTTGAAAAACCACTTTTCACACTTGTGTTAGTGTTGAAAAACCACTTTTCGCACTTGTGTTGGTGCAGGAAACAACTTTTGCACTTGTATTAGTGTGGAAAAACCACTTTTCGCACTTGTGTTAGTGTTGAAAAACCACTTTTCGCACTTGTGTTCGTGTTGAAAAACCACTTTTCGCACTTGTGTTGGTGCAGGAAACCACTTTTGCACTTGTATTCGTGTGGAAAAACCACTTTTTGCACTTGTGTTAGTGTTGAAAAACCACTTTTCGCACTTGTGTTAGTGTTGAAAAACCACTTTTCACACTTGTGTTGGTGCAGGAAACCACTTTTGCACTTGTAATAGTGTGGAAAAACCACTTTTCGCACTTGTGTTAGTGTTGAAAAACCACTTTTCGCACTTGTGTTAGTGTTGAAAAACCACTTTTCCCACTTGTGTTAGTGTTGAAAAATCACTTTTCGCACTTGTGTTGGAGCAGGAAACCACTTTTGCACTTGTATTAGTGTGGAAAAAACACTTTTCGTACTTGTGTTAGTGTTGAAAAATCACTTTTCGCACTTGTGTTGGTGCAGGAAACCACTTTTGCACTTGTATTAGTGTGGAAAAACCACTTTTCGCACTTGTGTTGGTGTTGAAAAACCACTTTTCGCACTTGTGTTCGTGTTGAAAAAACACTTTTCGCACTTGTGTTGGTGCAGGAAACCACTTTTGCACTTGTGTTCGTGTGGAAAAACCACTTTTTGCACTTGTGTTAGTGTTGAAAAACCACTTTTCGCACTTGTGTTGGAGCAGGAAACCACTTTTGCACTTGTATTAGTGTGGAAAAACCACTTTTCGCACTTGTGTTAGTGTTGAAAAATCACTTTTCACACTTGTGTTGGTGCAGGAAACCACTTTTGCACTTGTATTAGTGTGGAAAAACCACTTTTCGCACTTGTGTTAGTGTTGAAAAACCACTTTTCGCACTTGTGTTCGTGTTGAAAAACCACTTTTCGCACTTGTGTTGGTGCAGGAAACCACTTTTGCACTTGTATTCGTGTGGAAAAACCACTTTTTGCACTTGTGTTAGTGTTGAAAAACCACTTTTCGCACTTGTGTTAGTGTTGAAAAACCACTTTTCGCACTTGTGTTGGTGCAGGAAACCACTTTTGCACTTGTAATAGTGTGGAAAAACCACTTTTCGCACTTGTGTTAGTGTTGAAAAACCACTTTTCGCACTTGTGTTAGTGTTGAAAAACCACTTTTCCCACTTGTGTTAGTGTTGAAAAATCACTTTTCGCACTTGTGTTGGAGCAGGAAACCACTTTTGCACTTGTATTAGTGTGGAAAAAACACTTTTCGTACTTGTGTTAGTGTTGAAAAACCACTTTTCGCACTTGTGTTAGTGTTGAAAAACCACTTTTCGCACTTGTGTTGGTGCAGGAAACCACTTTTGCACTTGTATTAGTGTGGAAAAAACACTTTTCGCACTTGTGTTAGTGTTGAAAAACCACTTTTCGCACTTGTGTTGGTGCAGGAAACCACTTTTGCACTTGTATTAGTGTGGAAAAAACACTTTTCGCACGAGTGTTAGTGTTGAAAAACGACTTTTTGCACTTGTGTTAGTGTTGAAAAACCACTTTTCGCACTTGTGTTGGTGCAGGAAACCACTTTTGCACTTGTATTAGTGTGGAAAAACCACTTTTCGCACTTGTGTTGGTGTTGAAAAACCACTTTTCGCACTTGTGTTAGTGTTGAAAAACCACTTTTTGCACTTGTGTTAGTGTTGGAAAACCACTTTTCGCACTTGTGTTGGTGCAGGAAACCACTTTTGCACTTGTATTAGTGTGGAAAAAACCACTTTTCGCACTTGTTTTAGTGTTGAAAAACCACTTTTCGCACTTGTGTTAGTGTTGAAAAACCACTTTTCGCACTTGTGTTGGTGCAGGAAACCACTTTTGCACTTGTATTAGTGTGGAAAAAACACTTTTCGCACTTGTGTTAGTGTTGAAAAACCACTTTTTGCACTTGTGATAGTGTTGAAAAACCACTTTTCGCACTTGTGTTAGTGTTGAAAAACCACTTTTCGCACTTGTGTTGGTGCAGGAAACCACTTTTGCACTTGCATTAGTGTGGAAAAAACACTTTTCGCACTTGTGTTAGTGTTGAAAAACCACTTTTTGCACTTGTGTTAGTCTTGAAAAACCACTTTTCGCACTTGTGTTGGTGCAGGAAGCCACTTTTGCACTTGTATTAGTGTGGAAAAACCACTTTTCGCACTTGTGTTAGTGTTGAAAAATCACTTTTCGCACTTGTGTTGGTGCAGGAAACCACTTTTGCACTTGTATTAGTGTGGAAAAACCACTTTTCGCACTTGTGTTAGTGTTGAAAAACCACTTTTCGCACTTGTGTTAGTGCTGAAAAACCACTTATCGCACTTGTGTTGGTGCAGGAAACCACTTTTGCACTTGTATTCTTGTGGAAAAACCACTTTTCGCACTTGTGTTAGTGTTGAAAAACCACTTTTCGCACTTGTGTTAGTGTTGAAAAACCACTTTTCGCACTTGTGTTGGTGCAGGAAACCACTTTTGCACTTGTAATAGTGTGGAAAAACCACTTTTCGCACTTGTGTTAGTGTTGAAAAACCACTTTTCGCACTTGTGTTAGTGTTGAAAAACCACTTTTCGCACTTGTGTTGGTGCAGGAAACAACTTTTGCACTTGTGTTAGTGTGGAAAAAACACTTTTCGCACTTGTGTTAGTGTTGAAAAACCACTTTTCGCACTTGTGTTAGTGTTGAAAAACCACTTTTCGCACTTGTGTTGGTGCAGGAAACCACTTTTGCACTTGTATTAGTGTGGAAAAACCACTTTTCGCACTTGTGTTAGTGTTGAAAAACCACTTTTCGCACTTGTGTTAGTGTTGAAAAACCACTTTTCGCACTTGTGTTGGTGCAGGAAACCACTTTTGCACTTGTATTAGTGTGGAAAAAACACTTTTTGCACTTGTGATAGTGTTGAAAAACCACTTTTCGCACTTGTATTCGTGTGGAAAAAACACTTTTTGCACTTGTGATAGTGTTGAAAAACCACTTTTCGCACTTGGGTTAGTGTTGAAAAACCACTTTTCGCACTTATGTTGGTGAAGGAATCCACTGTTGCACTTGTATTAGTGTGGAAAAACCACTTTTCGCACTTGTGTTAGTGTTGAAAAACCACTTTTCGCACTTGTGTTAGTGTTGAAAAACCACTTTTCGCACTTGTGTTGGTGCAGGAAACCACTTTTGCACTTGTATTAGTGTGGAAAAAACAGTTTTTGCACTTGTGATAGTGTTGAAAAACCACTTTTCGCACTTGTGTTAGTGTTGAAAAACCACTTTTCGCACTTGTGTTGGTGCAGGAAACCACTTTTGCACTTGTATTAGTGTGGAAAAAACACTTTTCGCACTTGTTTTAGTGTTGAAAAACCACTTTTCGCACTTGTGTTAGTGTTGAAAAACCACTTTTCGCACTTGTGTTGGTGCAGGAAACCACTTTTGCACTTGTATTAGTGTGGAAAAAACACTTTTCGCACTTGTGTTAGTGTTGAAAAACCACTTTTTGCACTTGTGATAGTGTTGAAAAACCACTTTTCGCACTTGTGTTAGTGTTGAAAAACCACTTTTCGCACTTGTGTTGGTGCAGGAAACCACTTTTGCACTTGCATTAGTGTGGAAAAAACACTTTTCGCACTTGTGTTAGTGTTGAAAAACCACTTTTTGCACTTGTGTTAGTCTTGAAAAACCACTTTTCACACTTGTGTTGGTGCAGGAAGCCACTTTTGCACTTGTATTAGTGTGGAAAAACCACTTTTCGCACTTGTGTTAGTGTTGAAAAATCACTTTTCGCACTTGTGTTGGTGCAGGAAACCACTTTTGCACTTGTATTAGTGTGGAAAAACCACTTTTCGCACTTGTGTTAGTGTTGAAAAACCACTTTTCGCACTTGTGTTAGTGCTGAAAAACCACTTATCGCACTTGTGTTGGTGCAGGAAACCACTTTTGCACTTGTATTCTTGTGGAAAAACCACTTTTCGCACTTGTGTTAGTGTTGAAAAACCACTTTTCGCACTTGTGTTAGTGTTGAAAAACCACTTTTCGCACTTGTGTTGGTGCAGGAAACCACTTTTGCACTTGTAATAGTGTGGAAAAACCACTTTTCGCACTTGTGTTAGTGTTGAAAAACCACTTTTCGCACTTGTGTTAGTGTTGAAAAACCACTTTTCGCACTTGTGTTGGTGCAGGAAACAACTTTTGCACTTGTGTTAGTGTGGAAAAAACACTTTTCGCACTTGTGTTAGTGTTGAAAAACCACTTTTCGCACTTGTGTTAGTGTTGAAAAACCACTTTTCGCACTTGTGTTGGTGCAGGAAACCACTTTTGCACTTGTATTAGTGTGGAAAAACCACTTTTCGCACTTGTGTTAGTGTTGAAAAACCACTTTTCGCACTTGTGTTAGTGTTGAAAAACCACTTTTCGCACTTGTGTTGGTGCAGGAAACCACTTTTGCACTTGTATTAGTGTGGAAAAAACACTTTTTGCACTTGTGATAGTGTTGAAAAACCAATTTTCGCACTTGTATTCGTGTGGAAAAAACACTTTTTGCACTTGTGATAGTGTTGAAAAACCACTTTTCGCACTTGGGTTAGTGTTGAAAAACCACTTTTCGCACTTATGTTGGTGCAGGAATCCACTGTTGCACTTGTATTAGTGTGGAAAAACCACTTTTCGCACTTGTGTTAGTGTTGAAAAACCACTTTTCGCACTTGTGTTAGTGTTGAAAAACCACTTTTCGCACTTGTGTTGGTGCAGGAAACCACTTTTGCACTTGTATTAGTGTGGAAAAAACAGTTTTTGCACTTGTGATAGTGTTGAAAAACCACTTTTCGCACTTGTGTTAGTGTTGAAAAACCACTTTTCGCACTTGTGTTGGTGCAGGAAACCACTTTTGCACTTGTATTAGTGTGGAAAAAACACTTTTCGCACTTGTGTTAGTGTTGAAAAACCACTTTTCGCACTTGTGTTAGTGTTGAAAAACCCCTTTTCGCACTTGTGTTGGTGCAGGAAACTACTTTTGCACTTGTATTAGTGTGGAAAAAACACTTTTCGCACTTGTGTTAGTGTTGAAAAACCACTTTTCACACTTGTGTTAGTGTTGAAAAAACACTTTTCGCACTTGTGTTGATGCAGTAAACCACTTTTGCACTTGTATTAGTGTGGAAAAACCACTTTTCGCACTTGTATTAGTGTTGAAAAACCACTTTTCGCACTTGTGTTAGTATTGGAAAACCACTTTTCGCACTTGTGTTGGTGCAGGAAACCACTTTTGCACTTGTATTAGTGTGGAAAAAACACTTTTTGCACTTGTGATAGTGTTGAAAAACCACTTTTCGCACTTGTGTTAGTGTTGAAAAACCACTTTTCGCACTTGTGTTGGTGCAGGAAACCACTTTTGCACTTGTATTAGTGTGGAAAATCCACTTTTCGTACTTGTGTTAGTGTTGAAAAATCACTTTTCGCACTTGTGTTGGTGCAGGAAACCACTTTTGCACTTGTATTAGTGTGGAAAAACCACTTTTCGCACTTGTGTTGGTGTTGAAAAACCACTTTTCGCACTTGTGTTCGTGTTGAAAAACCACTTTTCGCATTTGTGTTGGTGCAGGAAACCACTTTTGCACTTGTGTTCGTGTGGAAAAACCACTTTTTGCACTTGTGTTAGTGTTGAAAAACCACTTTTCGCACTTGTGTTGGAGCAGGAAACCACTTTTGCACTTGTATTAGTGTGGAAAAACCACTTTTCGCACTTGTGTTAGTGTTGAAAAATCACTTTTCACACTTGTGTTGGTGCAGGAAACCACTTTTGCACTTGTATTAGTGTGGAAAAACCACTTTTCGCACTTGTGTTAGTGTTGAAAAACCACTTTTCGCACTTGTGTTCGTGTTGAAAAACCACTTTTCGCACTTGTGTTGGTGCAGGAAACCACTTTTGCACTTGTATTCGTGTGGAAAAACCACTTTTTGCACTTGTGTTAGTGTTGAAAAACCACTTTTCGCACTTGTGTTAGTGTTGAAAAACCACTTTTCGCACTTGTGTTGGTGCAGGAAACCACTTTTGCACTTGTAATAGTGTGGAAAAACCACTTTTCGCACTTGTGTTAGTGTTGAAAAACCACTTTTCGCACTTGTGTTAGTGTTGAAAAACCACTTTTCCCACTTGTGTTAGTGTTGAAAAATCACTTTTCGCACTTGTGTTGGAGCAGGAAACCACTTTTGCACTTGTATTAGTGTGGAAAAAACACTTTTCGTACTTGTGTTAGTGTTGAAAAACCACTTTTCGCACTTGTGTTAGTGTTGAAAAACCACTTTTCGCACTTGTGTTGGTGCAGGAAACCACTTTTGCACTTGTATTAGTGTGGAAAAAACACTTTTCGCACTTGTGTTAGTGTTGAAAAACCACTTTTCGCACTTGTGTTGGTGCAGGAAACCACTTTTGCACTTGTATTAGTGTGGAAAAAACACTTTTCGCACGAGTGTTAGTGTTGAAAAACGACTTTTTGCACTTGTGTTAGTGTTGAAAAACCACTTTTCGCACTTGTGTTGGTGCAGGAAACCACTTTTGCACTTGTATTAGTGTGGAAAAACCACTTTTCGCACTTGTGTTGGTGTTGAAAAACCACTTTTCGCACTTGTGTTAGTGTTGAAAAACCACTTTTTGCACTTGTGTTAGTGTTGGAAAACCACTTTTCGCACTTGTGTTGGTGCAGGAAACCACTTTTGCACTTGTATTAGTGTGGAAAAACCACTTTTCGCACTTGTTTTAGTGTTGAAAAACCACTTTTCGCACTTGTGTTAGTGTTGAAAAACCACTTTTCGCACTTGTGTTGGTGCAGGAAACCACTTTTGCACTTGTATTAGTGTGGAAAAAACACTTTTCGCACTTGTGTTAGTGTTGAAAAACCACTTTTTGCACTTGTGATAGTGTTGAAAAACCACTTTTCGCACTTGTGTTAGTGTTGAAAAACCACTTTTCGCACTTGTGTTGGTGCAGGAAACCACTTTTGCACTTGCATTAGTGTGGAAAAAACACTTTTCGCACTTGTGTTAGTGTTGAAAAACCACTTTTTGCACTTGTGTTAGTCTTGAAAAACCACTTTTCGCACTTGTGTTGGTGCAGGAAGCCACTTTTGCACTTGTATTAGTGTGGAAAAACCACTTTTCGCACTTGTGTTAGTGTTGAAAAATCACTTTTCGCACTTGTGTTGGTGCAGGAAACCACTTTTGCACTTGTATTAGTGTGGAAAAACCACTTTTCGCACTTGTGTTAGTGTTGAAAAACCACTTTTCGCACTTGTGTTAGTGCTGAAAAACCACTTATCGCACTTGTGTTGGTGCAGGAAACCACTTTTGCACTTGTATTCTTGTGGAAAAACCACTTTTCGCACTTGTGTTAGTGTTGAAAAACCACTTTTCGCACTTGTGTTAGTGTTGAAAAACCACTTTTCGCACTTGTGTTGGTGCAGGAAACCACTTTTGCACTTGTAATAGTGTGGAAAAACCACTTTTCGCACTTGTGTTAGTGTTGAAAAACCACTTTTCGCACTTGTGTTAGTGTTGAAAAACCACTTTTCGCACTTGTGTTGGTGCAGGAAACAACTTTTGCACTTGTGTTAGTGTGGAAAAAACACTTTTCGCACTTGTGTTGGTGCAGGAAACCACTTTTGCACTTGTATTAGTGTTGAAAAACCACTTTTCGCACTTATGTTAGTGTTGAAAAACCACTTTTCGCACTTGTGTTGGTGCAGGAAACCACTTTTGCACTTGTATTAGTGTGGAAAAACCACTTTTCGCACTTGTGTTAGTGTTGAAAAACCACTTTTCACACTTGTGTTAGTGTTGAAAAACCACTTTTCACACTTGTGTTAGTGTTGAAAAACCACTTTTCGCACTTGTGTTGGTGCAGGAAACCACTTTTGCACTTGTGTTAGTGTTGAAAAACCACTTTTCGCACTTGTGTTGGTGCAGGAAACCACTTTTGCACTTGTATTAGTGTGGAAAAACCACTTTTCGCACTTGTGTTAGTGTTGAAAAACCACTTTTCACACTTGTGTTAGTGTTGAAAAACCACTTTTCGCACTTGTGTTGGTGCAGGAAACCACTTTTGCACTTGTGTTCGTGTGGAAAAACCACTTTTTGCACTTGTGTTAGTGTTGAAAAACCACTTTTCGCACTTGTGTTGGAGCAGGAAACCACTTTTGCACTTGTATTAGTGTGGAAAAAACACTTTTCGTACTTGTGTTAGTGTTGAAAAACCACTTTTCGCACTTGTGTTGGAGCAGGAAACCACTTTTGCACTTGTATTAGTGTGGAAAAACCACTTTTCGCACTTGTGTTAGTGTTGAAAAATCACTTTTCACACTTGTGTTGGTGCAGGAAACCACTTTTGCACTTGTATTAGTGTGGAAAAACCACTTTTCGCACTTGTGTTAGTGTTGAAAAACCACTTTTCGCACTTGTGTTCGTGTTGAAAAACCACTTTTCGCACTTGTGTTGGTGCAGGAAACCACTTTTGCACTTGTATTCGTGTGGAAAAACCACTTTTTGCACTTGTGTTAGTGTTGAAAAACCACTTTTCGCACTTGTGTTAGTGTTGAAAAACCACTTTTCGCACTTGTGTTGGTGCAGGAAACCACTTTTGCACTTGTAATAGTGTGGAAAAACCACTTTTCGCACTTGTGTTAGTGTTGAAAAACCACTTTTCGCACTTGTGTTAGTGTTGAAAAACCACTTTTCCCACTTGTGTTAGTGTTGAAAAATCACTTTTCGCACTTGTGTTGGAGCAGGAAACCACTTTTGCACTTGTATTAGTGTGGAAAAAACACTTTTCGTACTTGTGTTAGTGTTGAAAAAACCACTTTTCGCACTTGTGTTAGTGTTGAAAAACCACTTTTCGCACTTGTGTTGGTGCAGGAAACCACTTTTGCACTTGTATTAGTGTGTAGAAAAACACTTTTCGCACTTGTGTTAGTGTTGAAAAACCACTTTTCGCACTTGTGTTGGTGCAGGAAACCAATTTTGCACTTGTATTAGTGTGGAAAAAACACTTTTCGCACGAGTGTTAGTGTTGAAAAACGACTTTTTGCACTTGTGTTAGTGTTGAAAAACCACTTTTCGCACTTGTGTTGGTGCAGGAAACCACTTTTGCACTTGTATTAGTGTGGAAAAACCACTTTTCGCACTTGTGTTGGTGTTGAAAAACCACTTTTCGCACTTGTGTTAGTGTTGAAAAACCACTTTTTGCACTTGTGTTAGTGTTGGAAAACCACTTTTCGCACTTGTGTTGGTGCAGGAAACCACTTTTGCACTTGTATTAGTGTGGAAAAACCACTTTTCGCACTTGTTTTAGTGTTGAAAAACCACTTTTCGCACTTGTGTTAGTGTTGAAAAACCACTTTTCGCACTTGTGTTGGTGCAGGAAACCACTTTTGCACTTGTATTAGTGTGGAAAAAACACTTTTCGCACTTGTGTTAGTGTTGAAAAACCACTTTTTGCACTTGTGATAGTGTTGAAAAACCACTTTTCGCACTTGTGTTAGTGTTGAAAAACCACTTTTCGCACTTGTGTTGGTGCAGGAAACCACTTTTGCACTTGCATTAGTGTGGAAAAAACACTTTTCGCACTTGTGTTAGTGTTGAAAAACCACTTTTTGCACTTGTGTTAGTCTTGAAAAACCACTTTTCGCACTTGTGTTGGTGCAGGAAGCCACTTTTGCACTTGTATTAGTGTGGAAAAACCACTTTTCGCACTTGTGTTAGTGTTGAAAAATCACTTTTCGCACTTGTGTTGGTGCAGGAAACCACTTTTGCACTTGTATTAGTGTGGAAAAACCACTTTTCGCACTTGTGTTAGTGTTGAAAAACCACTTTTCGCACTTGTGTTAGTGCTGAAAAACCACTTATCGCACTTGTGTTGGTGCAGGAAACCACTTTTGCACTTGTATTCTTGTGGAAAAACCACTTTTCGCACTTGTGTTAGTGTTGAAAAACCACTTTTCGCACTTGTGTTAGTGTTGAAAAACCACTTTTCGCACTTGTGTTGATGCAGGAAACCACTTTTGCACTTGTAATAGTGTGGAAAAACCACTTTTCGCACTTGTGTTAGTGTTGAAAAACCACTTTTCGCACTTGTGTTAGTGTTGAAAAACCACTTTTCGCACTTGTGTTGGTGCAGGAAACAACTTTTGCACTTGTGTTAGTGTGGAAAAAACACTTTTCGCACTTGTGTTGGTGCAGGAAACCACTTTTGCACTTGTATTAGTGTTGACAAACCACTTTTCGCACTTATGTTAGTGTTGAAAAACCACTTTTCGCACTTGTGTTGGTGCAGGAAACCACTTTTGCACTTGTATTAGTGTGGAAAAACCACTTTTCGCACTTGTGTTAGTGTTGAAAAACCACTTTTCACACTTGTGTTAGTGTTGAAAAACCACTTTTCACACTTGTGTTAGTGTTGAAAAACCACTTTTCGCACTTGTGTTGGTGCAGGAAACCACTTTTGCACTTGTGTTAGTGTTGAAAAACCACTTTTCGCACTTGTGTTGGTGCAGGAAACCACTTTTGCACTTGTATTAGTGTGGAAAAACCACTTTTCGCACTTGTGTTAGTGTTGAAAAACCACTTTTCACACTTGTGTTAGTGTTGAAAAACCACTTTTCGCACTTGTGTTGGTGCAGGAAACCACTTTTGCACTTGTATTAGTGTGGAAAAAACACTTTTTGCACTTGTGATAGTGTTGAAAAACCACTTTTCGCACTTGTGTTAGTGTTGAAAAAGCACTTTTCGCACTTGTGTTGGTGCAGGAAACCACTTTTGCACTTGTATTAGTGTGGAAAAACCACTTTTCGCACTTGTGTTAGTGTTGAAAAACCACTTTTCGCACTTGTATTAGTGTGGAAAAAACACTTTTTGCACTTGTGATAGTGTTGAAAAACCACTTTTCGCACTTGTGTTAGTGTTGAAAAACCACTTTTCGCACTTGTGTTAGTGTTGAAAAACCACTTTTCGCACTTGTGTTGGTGCAGGAAACCACTTTTGCACTTGTATTAGTGTGGAAAAACCACTTTTCGCACTTGTGTTAGTGTTGAAAAATCACTTTTCGCACTTGTGTTGGTGCAGGAAACCACTTTTGCACTTGTATTAGTGTGGAAAAACCACTTTTCGCACTTGTGTTAGTGTTGAAAAACCACTTTTCACACTTGTGTTAGTGTTGAAAAACCACTTTTCGCACTTGTGTTGGTGCAGGAAACCACTTTTGCACTTGTATTCGTGTGGAAAAATCACTTTTCGCACTTGTGTTAGTGTTGAAAAACCACTTTTCGCACTTGTGTTAGTGTTGAAAAACCACTTTTCGCACTTGTGTTGGTGCAGGAAACCACTTTTGCACTTGTAATAGTGTGGAAAAACCACTTTTCGCACTTGTGTTAGTGTTGAAAAACCACTTTTCGCACTTGTGTTAGTGTTGAAAAACCACTTTTCGCACTTGTGTTAGTGTTGAAAAATCACTTTTCGCACTTGTGTTGGAGCAGGAAACCACTTTTGCACTTGTATTGGTGTGGAAAAAACACTTTTCGTACTTGTGTTAGTGTTGAAAAACCACTTTTCGCACTTGTGTTAGTGTTGAAAAACCACTTTTCGCACTTGTGTTGGTGCAGGAAACCACTTTTGCACTTGTATTAGTGTGGAAAAAACACTTTTCGCACTAGTGTTAGTGTTGAAAAACCACTTTTCGCACTTGTGTTAGTGTTGAAAAACCACTTTTCGCACTTGTGTTGGTGCAGGAAACAACTTTTGCACTTGTATTAGTGTGGAAAAACCACTTTTCGCACTTGTGTTAGTGTTGAAAAACCACTTTTCGCACTTGTGTTCGTGTTGAAAAACCACTTTTCGCACTTGTGTTGGTGCAGGAAACCACTTTTGCACTTGTATTCGTGTGGAAAAACCACTTTTTGCACTTGTGTTAGTGTTGAAAAACCACTTTTCGCACTTGTGTTAGTGTTGAAAAACCACTTTTCACACTTGTGTTGGTGCAGGAAACCACTTTTGCACTTGTAATAGTGTGGAAAAACCACTTTTCGCACTTGTGTTAGTGTTGAAAAACCACTTTTCGCACTTGTGTTAGTGTTGAAAAACCACTTTTCCCACTTGTGTTAGTGTTGAAAAATCACTTTTCGCACTTGTGTTGGAGCAGGAAACCACTTTTGCACTTGTATTAGTGTGGAAAAAACACTTTTCGTACTTGTGTTAGTGTTGAAAAATCACTTTTCGCACTTGTGTTGGTGCAGGAAACCACTTTTGCACTTGTATTAGTGTGGAAAAACCACTTTTCGCACTTGTGTTGGTGTTGAAAAACCACTTTTCGCACTTGTGTTCGTGTTGAAAAACCACTTTTCGCACTTGTGTTGGTGCAGGAAACCACTTTTGCACTTGTGTTCGTGTGGAAAAACCACTTTTTGCACTTGTGTTAGTGTTGAAAAACCACTTTTCGCACTTGTGTTGGAGCAGGAAACCACTTTTGCACTTGTATTAGTGTGGAAAAACCACTTTTCGCACTTGTGTTATTGTTGAAAAATCACTTTTCACACTTGTGTTGGTGCAGGAAACCACTTTTGCACTTGTATTAGTGTGGAAAAACCACTTTTCGCACTTGTGTTAGTGTTGAAAAACCACTTTTCGCACTTGTGTTCGTGTTGAAAAACCACTTTTCGCACTTGTGTTGGTGCAGGAAACCACTTTTGCACTTGTATTCGTGTGGAAAAACCACTTTTTGCACTTGTGTTAGTGTTGAAAAACCACTTTTCGCACTTGTGTTAGTGTTGAAAAACCACTTTTCGCACTTGTGTTGGTGCAGGAAACCACTTTTGCACTTGTAATAGTGTGGAAAAACCACTTTTCGCACTTGTGTTAGTGTTGAAAAACCACTTTTCGCACTTGTGTTAGTGTTGAAAAACCACTTTTCCCACTTGTGTTAGTGTTGAAAAATCACTTTTCGCACTTGTGTTGGAGCAGGAAACCACTTTTGCACTTGTATTAGTGTGGAAAAAACACTTTTCGTACTTGTGTTAGTGTTGAAAAACCACTTTTCGCACTTGTGTTAGTGTTGAAAAACCACTTTTCGCACTTGTGTTGGTGCAGGAAACCACTTTTGCACTTGTATTAGTGTGGAAAAAACACTTTTCGCACTTGTGTTAGTGTTGAAAAACCACTTTTCGCACTTGTGTTGGTGCAGGAAACCACTTTTGCACTTGTATTAGTGTGGAAAAAACACTTTTCGCACGAGTGTTAGTGTTGAAAAACGACTTTTTGCACTTGTGTTAGTGTTGAAAAACCACTTTTCGCACTTGTGTTGGTGCAGGAAACCACTTTTGCACTTGTATTAGTGTGGAAAAACCACTTTTCGCACTTGTGTTAGTGTTGAAAAACCACTTTTTGCACTTGTGATAGTGTTGAAAAACCACTTTTCGCACTTGTGTTAGTGTTGAAAAACCACTTTTCGCACTTGTGTTGGTGCAGGAAACCACTTTTGCACTTGCATTAGTGTGGAAAAAACACTTTTCGCACTTGTGTTAGTGTTGAAAAACCACTTTTTGCACTTGTGTTAGTCTTGAAAAACCACTTTTCGCACTTGTGTTGGTGCAGGAAGCCACTTTTGCACTTGTATTAGTGTGGAAAAACCACTTTTCGCACTTGTGTTAGTGTTGAAAAATCACTTTTCGCACTTGTGTTGGTGCAGGAAACCACTTTTGCACTTGTATTAGTGTGGAAACACCACTTTTCGCACTTGTGTTAGTGTTGAAAAACCACTTTTCGCACTTGTGTTAGTGCTGAAAAACCACTTATCGCACTTGTGTTGGTGCAGGAAACCACTTTTGCACTTGTATTCTTGTGGAAAAACCACTTTTCGCACTTGTGTTAGTGTTGAAAAACCACTTTTCGCACTTGTGTTAGTGTTGAAAAACCACTTTTCGCACTTGTGTTGGTGCAGGAAACCACTTTTGCACTTGTAATAGTGTGGAAAAACCACTTTTCGCACTTGTGTTAGTGTTGAAAAACCACTTTTCGCACTTGTCTTAGTGTGGAAAAACCACTTTTCGCACTTGTGTTAGTGTTGAAAAACCACTTTTCGCACTTGTGTTGGTGCAGGAAACAACTTTTGCACTTGTGTTAGTGTGGAAAAAACACTTTTCGCACTTGTGTTAGTGTTGAAAAACCACTTTTCGCACTTGTGTTAGTGTTGAAAAACCACTTTTCGCACTTGCGTTGGTGCAGGAAACCACTTTTGCACTTGTATTAGTGTGGAAAAACCACTTTTCGCACTTGTGTTAGTGTTGAAAAACCACTTTTCGCACTTGTGTTAGTGTTGAAAAACCACTTTTCGCACTTGTGTTGGTGCAGGAAACCGCTTTTGCACTTGTATTAGTGTGGAAAAAACACTTTTTGCACTTGTGATAGTGTTGAAAAACCACTTTTCGCACTTGTATTAGTGTGGAAAAAACACTTTTTGCACTTGTGATAGTGTTGAAAAACCACTTTTCGCACTTGGGTTAGTGTTGAAAAACCACTTTTCGCACTTATGTTGGTGCAGGAATCCACTTTTGCACTTGTATTAGTGTGGAAAAACCACTTTTCGCACTTGTGTTAGTGTTGAAAAACCACTTTTCGCACTTGTGTTAGTGTTGAAAAACCACTTTTCGCACTTGTGTTGGTGCAGGAAACCACTTTTGCACTTGTATTAGTGTGGAAAAAACAGTTTTTGCACTTGTGATAGTGTTGAAAAACCACTTTTCGCACTTGTGTTAGTGTTGAAAAACCACTTTTCGCACTTGTGTTGGTGCAGGAAACCACTTTTGCACTTGTATTAGTGTGGAAAAAACACTTTTCGCACTTGTGTTAGTGTTGAAAAACCACTTTTCGCACTTGTGTTAGTGTTGGAAAAACCCCTTTTCGCACTTGTGTTGGTGCAGGAAACTACTTTTGCACTTGTATTAGTGTGGAAAAAACACTTTTCGCACTTGTGTTAGTGTTGAAAAACCACTTTTCACACTTGTGTTAGTGTTGAAAAAACACTTTTCGCACTTGTGTTGATGCAGTAAACCACTTTTGCACTTGTATTAGTGTGGAAAAACCACTTTTCGCACTTGTGTTAGTGTTGAAAAACCACTTTTTGCACTTGTGTTAGTATTGGAAAACCACTTTTCGCACTTGTGTTGGTGCAGGAAACCACTTTTGCACTTGTATTAGTGTGGAAAAAACACTTTTTGCACTTGTGATAGTGTTGAAAAACCACTTTTCGCACTTGTGTTAGTGTTGAAAAACCACTTTTTGCACTTGTGTTAGTATTGGAAAACCACTTTTCGCACTTGTGTTGGTGCAGGAAACCACTTTTGCACTTGTATTAGTGTGGAAAAAACACTTTTTGCACTTGTGATAGTGTTGAAAAACCACTTTTCGCACTTGTGTTAGTGTTGAAAAACCACTTTTCGCACTTGTGTTGGTGCAGGAAACCACTTTTGCACTTGTATTAGTGTGGAAAATCCACTTTTCGTACTTGTGTTAGTGTTGAAAAATCACTTTTCGCACTTGTGTTGGTGCAGGAAACCACTTTTGCACTTGTATTAGTGTGGAAAAACCACTTTTCGCACTTGTGTTGGTGTTGAAAAACCACTTTTCGCACTTGTGTTCGTGTTGAAAAACCACTTTTCGCATTTGTGTTGGTGCAGGAAACCACTTTTGCACTTGTGTTCGTGTGGAAAAACCACTTTTTGCACTTGTGTTAGTGTTGAAAAACCACTTTTCGCACTTGTGTTGGAGCAGGAAACCACTTTTGCACTTGTATTAGTGTGGAAAAACCACTTTTCGCACTTGTGTTAGTGTTGAAAAATCACTTTTCACACTTGTGTTGGTGCAGGAAACCACTTTTGCACTTGTATTAGTGTGGAAAAACCACTTTTCGCACTTGTGTTAGTGTTGAAAAACCACTTTTCGCACTTGTGTTCGTGTTGAAAAACCACTTTTCGCACTTGTGTTGGTGCAGGAAACCACTTTTGCACTTGTATTCGTGTGGAAAAACCACTTTTTGCACTTGTGTTAGTGTTGAAAAACCACTTTTCGCACTTGTGTTAGTGTTGAAAAACCACTTTTCGCACTTGTGTTGGTGCAGGAAACCACTTTTGCACTTGTAATAGTGTGGAAAAACCACTTTTCGCACTTGTGTTAGTGTTGAAAAACCACTTTTCGCACTTGTGTTAGTGTTGAAAAACCACTTTTCCCACTTGTGTTAGTGTTGAAAAATCACTTTTCGCACTTGTGTTGGAGCAGGAAACCACTTTTGCACTTGTATTAGTGTGGAAAAAACACTTTTCGTACTTGTGTTAGTGTTGAAAAACCACTTTTCGCACTTGTGTTAGTGTTGAAAAACCACTTTTCGCACTTGTGTTGGTGCAGGAAACCACTTTTGCACTTGTATTAGTGTGGAAAAAACACTTTTCGCACTTGTGTTAGTGTTGAAAAACCACTTTTCGCACTTGTGTTGGTGCAGGAAACCACTTTTGCACTTGTATTAGTGTGGAAAAAACACTTTTCGCACGAGTGTTAGTGTTGAAAAACGACTTTTTGCACTTGTGTTAGTGTTGAAAAACCACTTTTCGCACTTGTGTTGGTGCAGGAAACCACTTTTGCACTTGTATTAGTGTGGAAAAACCACTTTTCGCACTTGTGTTGGTGTTGAAAAACCACTTTTCGCACTTGTGTTAGTGTTGAAAAACCACTTTTTGCACTTGTGTTAGTGTTGGAAAACCACTTTTCGCACTTGTGTTGGTGCAGGAAACCACTTTTGCACTTGTATTAGTGTGGAAAAACCACTTTTCGCACTTGTTTTAGTGTTGAAAAACCACTTTTCGCACTTGTGTTAGTGTTGAAAAACCACTTTTCGCACTTGTGTTGGTGCAGGAAACCACTTTTGCACTTGTATTAGTGTGGAAAAAACACTTTTCGCACTTGTGTTAGTGTTGAAAAACCACTTTTCGCACTTGTGTTAGTGTTGAAAAACCACTTTTCGCACTTGTGTTGGTGCAGGAAACCACTTTTGCACTTGTATTAGTGTGGAAAATCCACTTTTCGTACTTGTGTTAGTGTTGAAAAATCACTTTTCGCACTTGTGTTGGTGCAGGAAACCACTTTTGCACTTGTATTAGTGTGGAAAAACCACTTTTCGCACTTGTGTTGGTGTTGAAAAACCACTTTTCGCACTTGTGTTCGTGTTGAAAAACCACTTTTCGCATTTGTGTTGGTGCAGGAAACCACTTTTGCACTTGTGTTCGTGTGGAAAAACCACTTTTTGCACTTGTGTTAGTGTTGAAAAACCACTTTTCGCACTTGTGTTGGAGCAGGAAACCACTTTTGCACTTGTATTAGTGTGGAAAAACCACTTTTCGCACTTGTGTTAGTGTTGAAAAATCACTTTTCACACTTGTGTTGGTGCAGGAAACCACTTTTGCACTTGTATTAGTGTGGAAAAACCACTTTTCGCACTTGTGTTAGTGTTGAAAAACCACTTTTCGCACTTGTGTTCGTGTTGAAAAACCACTTTTCGCACTTGTGTTGGTGCAGGAAACCACTTTTGCACTTGTATTCGTGTGGAAAAACCACTTTTTGCACTTGTGTTAGTGTTGAAAAACCACTTTTCGCACTTGTGTTAGTGTTGAAAAACCACTTTTCGCACTTGTGTTGGTGCAGGAAACCACTTTTGCACTTGTAATAGTGTGGAAAAACCACTTTTCGCACTTGTGTTAGTGTTGAAAAACCACTTTTCGCACTTGTGTTAGTGTTGAAAAACCACTTTTCCCACTTGTGTTAGTGTTGAAAAATCACTTTTCGCACTTGTGTTGGAGCAGGAAACCACTTTTGCACTTGTATTAGTGTGGAAAAAACACTTTTCGTACTTGTGTTAGTGTTGAAAAACCACTTTTCGCACTTGTGTTAGTGTTGAAAAACCACTTTTCGCACTTGTGTTGGTGCAGGAAACCACTTTTGCACTTGTATTAGTGTGGAAAAAACACTTTTCGCACTTGTGTTAGTGTTGAAAAACCACTTTTCGCACTTGTGTTGGTGCAGGAAACCACTTTTGCACTTGTATTAGTGTGGAAAAAACACTTTTCGCACGAGTGTTAGTGTTGAAAAACGACTTTTTGCACTTGTGTTAGTGTTGAAAAACCACTTTTCGCACTTGTGTTGGTGCAGGAAACCACTTTTGCACTTGTATTAGTGTGGAAAAACCACTTTTCGCACTTGTGTTGGTGTTGAAAAACCACTTTTCGCACTTGTGTTAGTGTTGAAAAACCACTTTTTGCACTTGTGTTAGTGTTGGAAAACCACTTTTCGCACTTGTGTTGGTGCAGGAAACCACTTTTGCACTTGTATTAGTGTGGAAAAACCACTTTTCGCACTTGTTTTAGTGTTGAAAAACCACTTTTCGCACTTGTGTTAGTGTTGAAAAACCACTTTTCGCACTTGTGTTGGTGCAGGAAACCACTTTTGCACTTGTATTAGTGTGGAAAAAACACTTTTCGCACTTGTGTTAGTGTTGAAAAACCACTTTTTGCACTTGTGATAGTGTTGAAAAACCACTTTTCGCACTTGTGTTAGTGTTGAAAAACCACTTTTCGCACTTGTGTTGGTGCAGGAAACCACTTTTGCACTTGCATTAGTGTGGAAAAAACACTTTTCGCACTTGTGTTAGTGTTGAAAAACCACTTTTTGCACTTGTGTTAGTCTTGAAAAACCACTTTTCGCACTTGTGTTGGTGCAGGAAGCCACTTTTGCACTTGTATTAGTGTGGAAAAACCACTTTTCGCACTTGTGTTAGTGTTGAAAAATCACTTTTCGCACTTGTGTTGGTGCAGGAAACCACTTTTGCACTTGTATTAGTGTGGAAAAACCACTTTTCGCACTTGTGTTAGTGTTGAAAAACCACTTTTCGCACTTGTGTTAGTGCTGAAAAACCACTTATCGCACTTGTGTTGGTGCAGGAAACCACTTTTGCACTTGTATTCTTGTGGAAAAACCACTTTTCGCACTTGTGTTAGTGTTGAAAAACCACTTTTCGCACTTGTGTTAGTGTTGAAAAACCACTTTTCGCACTTGTGTTGGTGCAGGAAACCACTTTTGCACTTGTAATAGTGTGGAAAAACCACTTTTCGCACTTGTGTTAGTGTTGAAAAACCACTTTTCGCACTTGTGTTAGTGTTGAAAAACCACTTTTCGCACTTGTGTTGGTGCAGGAAACAACTTTTGCACTTGTGTTAGTGTGGAAAAAACACTTTTCGCACTTGTGTTAGTGTTGAAAAACCACTTTTCGCACTTGTGTTAGTGTTGAAAAACCACTTTTCGCACTTGTGTTGGTGCAGGAAACCACTTTTGCACTTGTATTAGTGTGGAAAAACCACTTTTCGCACTTGTGTTAGTGTTGAAAAACCACTTTTCGCACTTGTGTTAGTGTTGAAAAACCACTTTTCGCACTTGTGTTGGTGCAGGAAACCACTTTTGCACTTGTATTAGTGTGGAAAAAACACTTTTTGCACTTGTGATAGTGTTGAAAAACCACTTTTCGCACTTGTATTAGTGTGGAAAAAACACTTTTTGCACTTGTGATAGTGTTGAAAAACCACTTTTCGCACTTGGGTTAGTGTTGAAAAACCACTTTTCGCACTTATGTTGGTGCAGGAATCCACTTTTGCACTTGTATTAGTGTGGAAAAACCACTTTTCGCACTTGTGTTAGTGTTGAAAAACCACTTTTCGCACTTGTGTTGGTGCAGGAAACCACTTTTGCACTTGTATTAGTGTGGAAAAACCACTTTTCGCACTTGTGTTAGTGTTGAAAAACCACTTTTCGCACTTGTGTTAGTGCTGAAAAACCACTTATCGCACTTGTGTTGGTGCAGGAAACCACTTTTGCACTTGTATTCTTGTGGAAAAACCACTTTTCGCACTTGTGTTAGTGTTGAAAAACCACTTTTCGCACTTGTGTTAGTGTTGAAAAACCACTTTTCGCACTTGTGTTGGTGCAGGAAACCACTTTTGCACTTGTAATAGTGTGGAAAAACCACTTTTCGCACTTGTGTTAGTGTTGAAAAACCACTTTTCGCACCTGTGTTAGTGTTGAAAAACCACTTTTCGCACTTGTGTTGGTGCAGGAAACAACTTTTGCACTTGTGTTAGTGTGGAAAAAACACTTTTCGCACTTGTGTTAGTGTTGAAAAACCACTTTTCGCACTTGTGTTAGTGTTGAAAAACCACTTTTCGCACTTGTGTTGGTGCAGGAAACCACTTTTGCACTTGTATTAGTGTGGAAAAACCACTTTTCGCACTTGTGTTAGTGTTGAAAAACCACTTTTCGCACTTGTGTTAGTGTTGAAAAACCACTTTTCGCACTTGTGTTGGTGCAGGAAACCACTTTTGCACTTGTATTAGTGTGGAAAAAACACTTTTTGCACTTGTGATAGTGTTGAAAAACCACTTTTCGCACTTGTATTAGTGTGGAAAAAACACTTTTTGCACTTGTGATAGTGTTGAAAAACCACTTTTCGCACTTGGGTTAGTGTTGAAAAACCACTTTTCGCACTTATGTTGGTGCAGGAATCCACTTTTGCACTTGTATTAGTGTGGAAAAACCACTTTTCGCACTTGTGTTAGTGTTGAAAAACCACTTTTCGCACTTGTGTTAGTATTGGAAAACCACTTTTCGCACTTGTGTTGGTGCAGGAAACCACTTTTGCACTTGTATTAGTGTGGAAAAAACACTTTTTGCACTTGTGATAGTGTTGAAAAACCACTTTTCGCACTTGTGTTAGTGTTGAAAAACCACTTTTCGCACTTGTGTTGGTGCAGGAAACCACTTTTGCACTTGTATTAGTGTGGAAAATCCACTTTTCGTACTTGTGTTAGTGTTGAAAAATCACTTTTCGCACTTGTGTTGGTGCAGGAAACCACTTTTGCACTTGTATTAGTGTGGAAAAACCACTTTTCGCACTTGTGTTGGTGTTGAAAAACCACTTTTCGCACTTGTGTTCGTGTTGAAAAACCACTTTTCGCATTTGTGTTGGTGCAGGAAACCACTTTTGCACTTGTGTTCGTGTGGAAAAACCACTTTTTGCACTTGTGTTAGTGTTGAAAAACCACTTTTCGCACTTGTGTTGGAGCAGGAAACCACTTTTGCACTTGTATTAGTGTGGAAAAACCACTTTTCGCACTTGTGTTAGTGTTGAAAAATCACTTTTCACACTTGTGTTCGTGCAGGAAACCACTTTTGCACTTGTATTAGTGTGGAAAAACCACTTTTCGCACTTGTGTTAGTGTTGAAAAACCACTTTTCGCACTTGTGTTCGTGTTGAAAAACCACTTTTCGCACTTGTGTTGGTGCAGGAAACCACTTTTGCACTTGTATTCGTGTGGAAAAACCACTTTTTGCACTTGTGTTAGTGTTGAAAAACCACTTTTCGCACTTGTGTTAGTGTTGAAAAACCACTTTTCGCACTTGTGTTGGTGCAGGAAACCACTTTTGCACTTGTAATAGTGTGGAAAAACCACTTTTCGCACTTGTGTTAGTGTTGAAAAACCACTTTTCGCACTTGTGTTAGTGTTGAAAAACCACTTTTCCCACTTGTGTTAGTGTTGAAAAATCACTTTTCGCACTTGTGTTGGAGCAGGAAACCACTTTTGCACTTGTATTAGTGTGGAAAAAACACTTTTCGTACTTGTGTTAGTGTTGAAAAACCACTTTTCGCACTTGTGTTAGTGTTGAAAAACCACTTTTCGCACTTGTGTTGGTGCAGGAAACCACTTTTGCACTTGTATTAGTGTGGAAAAAACACTTTTCGCACTTGTGTTAGTGTTGAAAAACCACTTTTCGCACTTGTGTTGGTGCAGGAAACCTCTTTTGCACTTGTATTAGTGTGGAAAAAACACTTTTCGCACGAGTGTTAGTGTTGAAAAACGACTTTTTGCACTTGTGTTAGTGTTGAAAAACCACTTTTCGCACTTGTGTTGGTGCAGGAAACCACTTTTGCACTTGTATTAGTGTGGAAAAACCACTTTTCGCACTTGTGTTGGTGTTGAAAAACCACTTTTCGCACTTGTGTTAGTGTTGAAAAACCACTTTTTGCACTTGTGTTAGTGTTGGAAAACCACTTTTCGCACTTGTGTTGGTGCAGGAAACCACTTTTGCACTTGTATTAGTGTGGAAAAACCACTTTTCGCACTTGTTGTAGTGTTGAAAAACCACTTTTCGCACTTGTGTTAGTGTTGAAAAACCACTTTTCGCACTTGTGTTGGTGCAGGAAACCACTTTTGCACTTGTATTAGTGTGGAAAAAACACTTTTCGCACTTGTGTTAGTGTTGAAAAACCACTTTTTGCACTTGTGATAGTGTTGAAAAACCACTTTTCGCACTTGTGTTAGTGTTGAAAAACCACTTTTCGCACTTGTGTTGGTGCAGGAAACCACTTTTGCACTTGCATTAGTGTGGAAAAAACACTTTTCGCACTTGTGTTAGTGTTGAAAAACCACTTTTTGCACTTGTGTTAGTCTTGAAAAACCACATTTCGCACTTGTGTTGGTGCAGGAAGCCACTTTTGCACTTGGATTAGTGTGGAAAAACCACTTTTCGCACTTGTGTTAGTGTTGAAAAATCACTTTTCGCACTTGTGTTGGTGCAGGAAACCACTTTTGCACTTGTATTAGTGTGGAAAAACCACTTTTCGCACTTGTGTTAGTGTTGAAAAACCACTTTTCGCACTTGTGTTAGTGCTGAAAAACCACTTATCGCACTTGTGTTGGTGCAGGAAACCACTTTTGCACTTGTATTCTTGTGGAAAAACCACTTTTCGCACTTGTGTTAGTGTTGAAAAACCACTTTTCGCACTTGTGTTAGTGTTGAAAAACCACTTTTCGCACTTGTGTTGGTGCAGGAAACCACTTTTGCACTTGTAATAGTGTGGAAAAACCACTTTTCGCACTTGTGTTAGTGTTGAAAAACCACTTTTCGCACTTGTGTTGGTGTTGAAAAACCACTTTTCGCACTTGTGTTGGTGCAGGAAACAACTTTTGCACTTGTGTTAGTGTGGAAAAAACACTTTTCGCACTTGTGTTGGTGCAGGAAACCACTTTTGCACTTGTATTAGTGTTGAAAAACCACTTTTCGCACTTATGTTAGTGTTGAAAAACCACTTTTCGCACTTGTGTTGGTGCAGGAAACCACTTTTGCACTTGTATTAGTGTGGAAAAACCACTTTTCGCACTTGTGTTAGTGTTGAAAAACCACTTTTCACACTTGTGTTAGTGTTGAAAAACCACTTTTCACACTTGTGTTAGTGTTGAAAAACCACTTTTCGCACTTGTGTTGGTGCAGGAAACCACTTTTGCACTTGTGTTAGTGTTGAAAAACCACTTTTCGCACTTGTGTTGGTGCAGGAAACCACTTTTGCACTTGTATTAGTGTGGAAAAACCACTTTTCGCACTTGTGTTAGTGTTGAAAAACCACTTTTCACACTTGTGTTAGTGTTGAAAAACCACTTTTCGCACTTGTGTTGGTGCAGGAAACCACTTTTGCACTTGTATTAGTGTGGAAAAAACACTTTTTGCACTTGTGATAGTGTTGAAAAACCACTTTTCGCACTTGTGTTAGTGTTGAAAAAGCACTTTTCGCACTTGTGTTGGTGCAGGAAACCACTTTTGCACTTGTATTAGTGTGGAAAAACCACTTTTCGCACTTGTGTTAGTGTTGAAAAACCACTTTTCGCACTTGTATTAGTGTGGAAAAAACACTTTTTGCACTTGTGATAGTGTTGAAAAACCACTTTTCGCACTTGTGTTAGTCTTGAAAAACCACTTTTCGCACTTGTGTTGGTGCAGGAAGCCACTTTTGCACTTGTATTAGTGTGGAAAAACCACTTTTCGCACTTGTGTTAGTGTTGAAAAATCACTTTTCGCACTTGTGTTGGTGCAGGAAACCACTTTTGCACTTGTATTAGTGTGGAAAAACCACTTTTCGCACTTGTGTTAGTGTTGAAAAACCACTTTTCACACTTGTGTTAGTGTTGAAAAACCACTTTTCGCACTTGTGTTGGTGCAGGAAACCACTTTTGCACTTGTATTCGTGTGGAAAAATCACTTTTCGCACTTGTGTTAGTGTTGAAAAACCACTTTTCGCACTTGTGTTAGTGTTGAAAAACCACTTTTCGCACTTGTGTTGGTGCAGGAAACCACTTTTGCACTTGTAATAGTGTGGAAAAACCACTTTTCGCACTTGTGTTAGTGTTGAAAAACCACTTTTCGCACTTGTGTTAGTGTTGAAAAACCACTTTTCGCACTTGTGTTAGTGTTGAAAAATCACTTTCCGCACTTGTGTTGGAGCAGGAAACCACTTTTGCACTTGTATTGGTGTGGAAAAAACACTTTTCGTACTTGTGTTAGTGTTGAAAAACCACTTTTCGCACTTGTGTTAGTGTTGAAAAACCACTTTTCGCACTTGTGTTGGTGCAGGAAACCACTTTTGCACTTGTATTAGTGTGGAAAAAACACTTTTCGCACTAGTGTTAGTGTTGAAAAACCACTTTTCGCACTTGTGTTAGTGTTGAAAAACCACTTTTCGCACTTGTGTTGGTGCAGGAAACAACTTTTGCACTTGTATTAGTGTGGAAAAACCACTTTTCGCACTTGTGTTAGTGTTGAAAAACCACTTTTCGCACTTGTGTTCGTGTTGAAAAACCACTTTTCGCACTTGTGTTGGTGCAGGAAACCACTTTTGCACTTGTATTCGTGTGGAAAAACCACTTTTTGCACTTGTGTTAGTGTTGAAAAACCACTTTTCGCACTTGTGTTAGTGTTGAAAAACCACTTTTCACACTTGTGTTGGTGCAGGAAACCACTTTTGCACTTGTAATAGTGTGGAAAAACCACTTTTCGCACTTGTGTTAGTGTTGAAAAACCACTTTTCGCACTTGTGTTAGTGTTGAAAAACCACTTTTCCCACTTGTGTTAGTGTTGAAAAATCACTTTTCGCACTTGTGTTGGAGCAGGAAACCACTTTTGCACTTGTATTAGTGTGGAAAAAACACTTTTCGTACTTGTGTTAGTGTTGAAAAATCACTTTTCGCACTTGTGTTGGTGCAGGAAACCACTTTTGCACTTGTATTAGTGTGAAAAAACCACTTTTCGCACTTGTGTTGGTGTTGAAAAACCACTTTTCGCACTTGTGTTCGTGTTGAAAAACCACTTTTTCGCACTTGTGTTGGTGCAGGAAACCACTTTTGCACTTGTGTTCGTGTGGAAAAACCACTTTTTGCACTTGTGTTAGTGTTGAAAAACCACTTTTTCGCACTTGTGTTGGAGCAGGAAACCACTTTTGCACTTGTATTAGTGTGGAAAAACCACTTTTCCGCACTTGTGTTAGTGTTGAAAAATCACTTTTCACACTTGTGTTGGTGCAGGAAACCACTTTTGCACTTGTATTAGTGTGGAAAAACCACTTTTCGCACTTGTGTTAGTGTTGAAAAACCACTTTTCGCACTTGTGTTCGTGTTGAAAAACCACTTTTCGCACTTGTGTTGGTGCAGGAAACCACTTTTGCACTTGTATTCGTGTGGAAAAACCACTTTTTGCACTTGTGTTAGTGTTGAAAAACCACTTTTCGCACTTGTGTTAGTGTTGAAAAAACCACTTTTCGCACTTGTGTTGGTGCAGGAAACCACTTTTGCACTTGTAATAGTGTGGAAAAACCACTTTTCGCACTTGTGTTAGTGTTGAAAAACCACTTTTCGCACTTGTGTTAGTGTTGAAAAACCACTTTTCCCACTTGTGTTAGTGTTGAAAAACCACTTTTCGCACTTGTGTTAGTGTTGAAAAACCACTTTTCGCACTTGTGTTGGTGCAGGAAACCACTTTTGCACTTGTAATAGTGTGGAAAAACCACTTTTCGCACTTGTGTTAGTGTTGAAAAACCACTTTTCGCACTTGTGTTAGTGTTGAAAAACCACTTTTCCCACTTGTGTTAGTGTTGAAAAACCACTTTTCGCACTTGTGTTGGTGCAGGAAACCACTTTTGCACTTGTATTAGTGTGGAAAAACCACTTTTCGCACTTGTGTTGGTGTTGAAAAACCACTTTTCGCACTTGTGTTAGTGTTGAAAAACCACTTTTTGCACTTGTGTTAGTGTTGGAAAACCACTTTTCGCACTTGTGTTGGTGCAGGAAACCACTTTTGCACTTGTATTAGTGTGGAAAAACCACTTTTCGCACTTGTTTTAGTGTTGAAAAACCACTTTTCGCACTTGTGTTAGTGTTGAAAAACCACTTTTCGCACTTGTGTTGGTGCAGGAAACCACTTTTGCACTTGTATTAGTGTGGAAAAAACACTTTTCGCACTTGTGTTAGTGTTGAAAAACCACTTTTCGCACTTGTGTTAGTGTTGAAAAACCACTTTTCGCACTTGTGTTGGTGCAGGAAACCACTTTTGCACTTGTATTAGTGTGGAAAATCCACTTTTCGTACTTGTGTTAGTGTTGAAAAATCACTTTTCGCACTTGTGTTGGTGCAGGAAACCACTTTTGCACTTGTATTAGTGTGGAAAAACCACTTTTCGCACTTGTGTTGGTGTTGAAAAACCACTTTTCGCACTTGTGTTCGTGTTGAAAAACCACTTTTCGCATTTGTGTTGGTGCAGGAAACCACTTTTGCACTTGTGTTCGTGTGGAAAAACCACTTTTTGCACTTGTGTTAGTGTTGAAAAACCACTTTTCGCACTTGTGTTGGAGCAGGAAACCACTTTTGCACTTGTATTAGTGTGGAAAAACCACTTTTCGCACTTGTGTTAGTGTTGAAAAATCACTTTTCACACTTGTGTTGGTGCAGGAAACCACTTTTGCACTTGTATTAGTGTGGAAAAACCACTTTTCGCACTTGTGTTAGTGTTGAAAAACCACTTTTCGCACTTGTGTTCGTGTTGAAAAACCACTTTTCGCACTTGTGTTGGTGCAGGAAACCACTTTTGCACTTGTATTCGTGTGGAAAAACCACTTTTTGCACTTGTGTTAGTGTTGAAAAACCACTTTTCGCACTTGTGTTAGTGTTGAAAAACCACTTTTCGCACTTGTGTTGGTGCAGGAAACCACTTTTGCACTTGTAATAGTGTGGAAAAAACCACTTTTCGCACTTGTGTTAGTGTTGAAAAACCACTTTTCGCACTTGTGTTAGTGTTGAAAAACCACTTTTCCCACTTGTGTTAGTGTTGAAAAATCACTTTTCGCACTTGTGTTGGAGCAGGAAACCACTTTTGCACTTGTATTAGTGTGGAAAAAACACTTTTCGTACTTGTGTTAGTGTTGAAAAACCACTTTTCGCACTTGTGTTAGTGTTGAAAAACCACTTTTCGCACTTGTGTTGGTGCAGGAAACCACTTTTGCACTTGTATTAGTGTGGAAAAAACACTTTTCGCACTTGTGTTAGTGTTGAAAAACCACTTTTCGCACTTGTGTTGGTGCAGGAAACCACTTTTGCACTTGTATTAGTGTGGAAAAAACACTTTTCGCACGAGTGTTAGTGTTGAAAAACGACTTTTTGCACTTGTGTTAGTGTTGAAAAACCACTTTTCGCACTTGTGTTGGTGCAGGAAACCACTTTTGCACTTGTATTAGTGTGGAAAAACCACTTTTCGCACTTGTGTTGGTGTTGAAAAACCACTTTTCCGCACTTGTGTTAGTGTTGAAAAACCACTTTTTGCACTTGTGTTAGTGTTGGAAAACCACTTTTCGCACTTGTGTTGGTGCAGGAAACCACTTTTGCACTTGTATTAGTGTGGAAAAAACCACTTTTCGCACTTGTTTTAGTGTTGAAAAACCACTTTTCGCACTTGTGTTAGTGTTGAAAAACCACTTTTCGCACTTGTGTTGGTGCAGGAAACCACTTTTGCACTTGTATTAGTGTGGAAAAAACACTTTTCGCACTTGTGTTAGTGTTGAAAAACCACTTTTTGCACTTGTGATAGTGTTGAAAAACCACTTTTCGCACTTGTGTTAGTGTTGAAAAACCACTTTTCGCACTTGTGTTGGTGCAGGAAACACTTTTGCACTTGCATTAGTGTGGAAAAAACACTTTTCGCACTTGTGTTAGTGTTGAAAAACCACTTTTTGCACTTGTGTTAGTCTTGAAAAACCACTTTTCGCACTTGTGTTGGTGCAGGAAGCCACTTTTGCACTTGTATTAGTGTGGAAAAACCACTTTTCGCACTTGTGTTAGTGTTGAAAAATCACTTTTCGCACTTGTGTTGGTGCAGGAAACCACTTTTGCACTTGTATTAGTGTGGAAAAACCACTTTTCGCACTTGTGTTAGTGTTGAAAAACCACTTTTCGCACTTGTGTTAGTGCTGAAAAACCACTTATCGCACTTGTGTTGGTGCAGGAAACCACTTTTGCACTTGTATTCTTGTGGAAAAACCACTTTTCGCACTTGTGTTAGTGTTGAAAAACCACTTTTCGCACTTGTGTTAGTGTTGAAAAACCACTTTTCGCACTTGTGTTGGTGCAGGAAACCACTTTTGCACTTGTAATAGTGTGGAAAAAACCACTTTTCGCACTTGTGTTAGTGTTGAAAAACCACTTTTCGCACTTGTGTTAGTGTTGAAAAACCACTTTTCGCACTTGTGTTGGTGCAGGAAACAACTTTTGCACTTGTGTTAGTGTGGAAAAAACACTTTTCGCACTTGTGTTAGTGTTGAAAAACCACTTTTCGCACTTGTGTTAGTGTTGAAAAACCACTTTTCGCACTTGTGTTGGTGCAGGAAACCACTTTTGCACTTGTATTAGTGTGGAAAAACCACTTTTCGCACTTGTGTTAGTGTTGAAAAACCACTTTTCGCACTTGTGTTAGTGTTGAAAAACCACTTTTCGCACTTGTGTTGGTGCAGGAAACCACTTTTGCACTTGTATTAGTGTGGAAAAAACACTTTTTGCACTTGTGATAGTGTTGAAAAACCACTTTTCGCACTTGTATTAGTGTGGAAAAAACACTTTTTGCACTTGTGATAGTGTTGAAAAACCACTTTTCGCACTTGGGTTAGTGTTGAAAAAACCACTTTTCGCACTTATGTTGGTGCAGGAATCCACTTTTGCACTTGTATTAGTGTGGAAAAACCACTTTTCGCACTTGTGTTAGTGTTGAAAAACCACTTTTCGCACTTGTGTTGGTGCAGGAAACCACTTTTGCACTTGTATTAGTGTGGAAAAACCACTTTTCGCACTTGTGTTAGTGTTGAAAAACCACTTTTCGCACTTGTGTTAGTGCTGAAAAACCACTTATCGCACTTGTGTTGGTGCAGGAAACCACTTTTGCACTTGTATTCTTGTGGAAAAACCACTTTTCGCACTTGTGTTAGTGTTGAAAAACCACTTTTCGCACTTGTGTTAGTGTTGAAAAACCACTTTTCGCACTTGTGTTGGTGCAGGAAACCACTTTTGCACTTGTAATAGTGTGGAAAAACCACTTTTCGCACTTGTGTTAGTGTTGAAAAACCACTTTTCGCACCTGTGTTAGTGTTGAAAAACCACTTTTCGCACTTGTGTTGGTGCAGGAAACAACTTTTGCACTTGTGTTAGTGTGGAAAAAACACTTTTCGCACTTGTGTTAGTGTTGAAAAACCACTTTTCGCACTTGTGTTAGTGTTGAAAAACCACTTTTCGCACTTGTGTTGGTGCAGGAAACCACTTTTGCACTTGTATTAGTGTGGAAAAAACCACTTTTCGCACTTGTGTTAGTGTTGAAAAACCACTTTTCGCACTTGTGTTAGTGTTGAAAAACCACTTTTCGCACTTGTGTTGGTGCAGGAAACCACTTTTGCACTTGTATTAGTGTGGAAAAAAACACTTTTTGCACTTGTGATAGTGTTGAAAAACCACTTTTCGCACTTGTATTAGTGTGGAAAAAACACTTTTTGCACTTGTGATAGTGTTGAAAAACCACTTTTCGCACTTGGGTTAGTGTTGAAAAACCACTTTTCGCACTTATGTTGGTGCAGGAATCCACTTTTGCACTTGTATTAGTGTGGAAAAACCACTTTTCGCACTTGTGTTAGTGTTGAAAAACCACTTTTCGCACTTGTGTTAGTATTGGAAAACCACTTTTTCGCACTTGTGTTGGTGCAGGAAACCACTTTTGCACTTGTATTAGTGTGGAAAAAACACTTTTTGCACTTGTGATAGTGTTGAAAAACCACTTTTCGCACTTGTGTTAGTGTTGAAAAACCACTTTTCGCACTTGTGTTTGGTGCAGGAAACCACTTTTGCACTTGTATTAGTGTGGAAAATCCACTTTTCGTACTTGTGTTAGTGTTGAAAAATCACTTTTCGCACTTGTGTTGGTGCAGGAAACCACTTTTGCACTTGTATTAGTGTGGAAAAACCACTTTTCGCACTTGTGTTGGTGTTGAAAAACCACTTTTCGCACTTGTGTTCGTGTTGAAAAACCACTTTTCGCATTTGTGTTGGTGCAGGAAACCACTTTTGCACTTGTGTTCGTGTGGAAAAACCACTTTTTGCACTTGTGTTAGTGTTGAAAAACCACTTTTCGCACTTGTGTTGGAGCAGGAAACCACTTTTGCACTTGTATTAGTGTGGAAAAACCACTTTTCGCACTTGTGTTAGTGTTGAAAAATCACTTTTCACACTTGTGTTCGTGCAGGAAACCACTTTTGCACTTGTATTAGTGTGGAAAAACCACTTTTCGCACTTGTGTTAGTGTTGAAAAACCACTTTTCGCACTTGTGTTCGTGTTGAAAAACCACTTTTCGCACTTGTGTTGGTGCAGGAAACCACTTTTGCACTTGTATTCGTGTGGAAAAACCACTTTTTGCACTTGTGTTAGTGTTGAAAAACCACTTTTCGCACTTGTGTTAGTGTTGAAAAACCACTTTTCGCACTTGTGTTGGTGCAGGAAACCACTTTTGCACTTGTAATAGTGTGGAAAAACCACTTTTCGCACTTGTGTTAGTGTTGAAAAACCACTTTTCGCACTTGTGTTAGTGTTGAAAAACCACTTTCCCACTTGTGTTAGTGTTGAAAAATCACTTTTCGCACTTGTGTTGGAGCAGGAAACCACTTTTGCACTTGTATTAGTGTGGAAAAAACACTTTTCGTACTTGTGTTAGTGTTGAAAAACCACTTTTCGCACTTGTGTTAGTGTTGAAAAACCACTTTTCGCACTTGTGTTGGTGCAGGAAACCACTTTTGCACTTGTATTAGTGTGGAAAAAACACTTTTCGCACTTGTGTTAGTGTTGAAAAACCACTTTTCGCACTTGTGTTGGTGCAGGAAACCTCTTTTGCACTTGTATTAGTGTGGAAAAAACACTTTCGCACGAGTGTTAGTGTTGAAAAACGACTTTTTGCACTTGTGTTAGTGTTGAAAAACCACTTTTCGCACTTGTGTTGGTGCAGGAAACCACTTTTGCACTTGTATTAGTGTGGAAAAAACCACTTTTCGCACTTGTGTTGGTGTTGAAAAACCACTTTTCGCACTTGTGTTAGTGTTGAAAAACCACTTTTTGCACTTGTGTTAGTGTTGGAAAACCACTTTTCGCACTTGTGTTGGTGCAGGAAACCACTTTTGCACTTGTATTAGTGTGGAAAAACCACTTTTCGCACTTGTTTTAGTGTTGAAAAACCACTTTTCGCACTTGTGTTAGTGTTGAAAAACCACTTTTCGCACTTGTGTTGGTGCAGGAAACCACTTTTGCACTTGTATTAGTGTGGAAAAAACACTTTTCGCACTTGTGTTAGTGTTGAAAAACCACTTTTTGCACTTGTGATAGTGTTGAAAAACCACTTTTCGCACTTGTGTTAGTGTTGAAAAACCACTTTTCGCACTTGTGTTGGTGCAGGAAACCACTTTTGCACTTGCATTAGTGTGGAAAAAACACTTTTCGCACTTGTGTTAGTGTTGAAAAACCACTTTTTGCACTTGTGTTAGTCTTGAAAAACCACATTTCGCACTTGTGTTGGTGCAGGAAGCCACTTTTGCACTTGGATTACAGTGGAAAAACCACTTTTCGCACTTGTGTTAGTGTTGAAAAAATCACTTTTCGCACTTGTGTTGGTGCAGGAAACCACTTTTGGCACTTGTATTAGTGTGGAAAAACCACTTTTCGCACTTGTGTTAGTGTTGAAAAAACCACTTTTCGCACTTGTGTTAGTGCTGAAAAACCACTTATCGCACTTGTGTTGGTGCAGGAAACCACTTTTGCACTTGTATTCTTGTGGAAAAACCACTTTTCGCACTTGTGTTAGTGTTGAAAAACCACTTTTCGCACTTGTGTTAGTGTTGAAAAACCACTTTTCGCACTTGTGTTGGTGCAGGAAACCACTTTTGCACTTGTAATAGTGTGGAAAAACCACTTTTCGCACTTGTGTTAGTGTTGAAAAACCACTTTTCGCACTTGTGTTGGTGTTGAAAAACCACTTTTCGCACTTGTGTTGGTGCAGGAAACAACTTTTGCACTTGTGTTAGTGTGGAAAAAACACTTTTCGCACTTGTGTTGGTGCAGGAAACCACTTTTGCACTTGTATTAGTGTTGAAAAACCACTTTTCGCACTTATGTTAGTGTTGAAAAACCACTTTTCGCACTTGTGTTGGTGCAGGAAACCACTTTTGCACTTGTATTAGTGTGGAAAAACCACTTTTCGCACTTGTGTTAGTGTTGAAAAACCACTTTTCACACTTGTGTTAGTGTTGAAAAACCACTTTTCACACTTGTGTTAGTGTTGAAAAACCACTTTTCGCACTTGTGTTGGTGCAGGAAACCACTTTTGCACTTGTGTTAGTGTTGAAAAACCACTTTTCGCACTTGTGTTGGTGCAGGAAACCACTTTGCACTTGTATTAGTGTGGAAAAACCACTTTTCGCACTTGTGTTAGTGTTGAAAAACCACTTTTCACACTTGTGTTAGTGTTGAAAAACCACATTTTCGCACTTGTGTTGGTGCAGGAAACCACTTTTGCACTTGTATTAGTGTGGAAAAAACACTTTTTGCACTTGTGATAGTGTTGAAAAACCACTTTTCGCACTTGTGTTAGTGTTGAAAAAGCACTTTTCGCACTTGTGTTGGTGCAGGAAACCACTTTTGCACTTGTATTAGTGTGGAAAAACCACTTTTCGCACTTGTGTTAGTGTTGAAAAACCACTTTTCGCACTTGTATTAGTGTGGAAAAAACACTTTTTGCACTTGTGATAGTGTTGAAAAACCACTTTTCGCACTTGTGTTAGTCTTGAAAAACCACTTTTCGCACTTGTGTTGGTGCAGGAAGCCACTTTTGCACTTGTATTAGTGTGGAAAAACCACTTTTCGCACTTGTGTTAGTGTTGAAAAATCACTTTTCGCACTTGTGTTTGGTGCAGGAAACCACTTTTGCACTTGTATTAGTGTGGAAAAACCACTTTTCCGCACTTGTGTTAGTGTTGAAAAACCACTTTTCACACTTGTGTTAGTGTTGAAAAACCACTTTTCGCACTTGTGTTGGTGCAGGAAACCACTTTTGCACTTGTATTCGTGTGGAAAAATCACTTTTCGCACTTGTGTTAGTGTTGAAAAACCACTTTTCGCACTTGTGTTAGTGTTGAAAAACCACTTTTCGCACTTGTGTTGGTGCAGGAAACCACTTTTGCACTTGTAATAGTGTGGAAAAACCACTTTTCGCACTTGTGTTAGTGTTGAAAAACCACTTTTCGCACTTGTGTTAGTGTTGAAAAACCACTTTTCGCACTTGTGTTAGTGTTGAAAAATCACTTTCCGCACTTGTGTTGGAGCAGGAAACCACTTTTGCACTTGTATTGGTGTGGAAAAAACACTTTTCGTACTTGTGTTAGTGTTGAAAAACCACTTTTCGCACTTGTGTTAGTGTTGAAAAACCACTTTTCGCACTTGTGTTGGTGCAGGAAACCACTTTTGCACTTGTATTAGTGTGGAAAAAACACTTTTCGCACTAGTGTTAGTGTTGAAAAAACCACTTTTCGCACTTGTGTTAGTGTTGAAAAACCACTTTTCGCACTTGTGTTGGTGCAGGAAACAACTTTTGCACTTGTATTAGTGTGGAAAAACCACTTTTCGCACTTGTGTTAGTGTTGAAAAACCACTTTTCGCACTTGTGTTCGTGTTGAAAAACCACTTTTCGCACTTGTGTTGGTGCAGGAAACCACTTTTGCACTTGTATTCGTGTGGAAAAACCACTTTTTGCACTTGTGTTAGTGTTGAAAAACCACTTTTCGCACTTGTGTTAGTGTTGAAAAACCACTTTTCACACTTGTGTTGGTGCAGGAAACCACTTTTGCACTTGTAATAGTGTGGAAAAACCACTTTTCGCACTTGTGTTAGTGTTGAAAAACCACTTTTCGCACTTGTGTTAGTGTTGAAAAACCACTTTTCCCACTTGTGTTAGTGTTGAAAAATCACTTTTCGCACTTGTGTTGGAGCAGGAAACCACTTTTGCACTTGTATTAGTGTGGAAAAACACTTTTCGTACTTGTGTTAGTGTTGAAAAATCACTTTTCGCACTTGTGTTGGTGCAGGAAACCACTTTTGCACTTGTATTAGTGTGAAAAAACCACTTTTCGCACTTGTGTTGGTGTTGAAAAACCACTTTTCGCACTTGTGTTCGTGTTGAAAAACCACTTTTCGCACTTGTGTTGGTGCAGGAAACCACTTTTGCACTTGTGTTCGTGTGGAAAAACCACTTTTTGCACTTGTGTTAGTGTTGAAAAACCACTTTTCGCACTTGTGTTGGAGCAGGAAACCACTTTTGCACTTGTATTAGTGTGGAAAAACCACTTTTCGCACTTGTGTTAGTGTTGAAAAATCACTTTTCACACTTGTGTTGGTGCAGGAAACCACTTTTGCACTTGTATTAGTGTGGAAAAACCACTTTTCGCACTTGTGTTAGTGTTGAAAAACCACTTTTCGCACTTGTGTTCGTGTTGAAAAACCACTTTTCGCACTTGTGTTGGTGCAGGAAACCACTTTTGCACTTGTATTCGTGTGGAAAAACCACTTTTTGCACTTGTGTTAGTGTTGAAAAACCACTTTCGCACTTGTGTTAGTGTTGAAAAACCACTTTTCGCACTTGTGTTGGTGCAGGAAACCACTTTTGCACTTGTAATAGTGTGGAAAAACCACTTTTCGCACTTGTGTTAGTGTTGAAAAACCACTTT